>NC_007092.3:1648529-1760143 GCF_000004695.1 Dictyostelium discoideum AX4
TTTATTGAGGAAAAAAAAAGTCAAAATAAAAAGAGTTTTTACTGGAATGGGCATTTTGTAATTTTAATTTTTTTTTTTAAAAAAAAAAAAAAAAAATTGATTAAGGTTATATGGAAAATTTCAAATAAAAGAAGTAAGTTCCCCTAAATTTTTTTTTTCAAATTTCCCCCACCATTTTTTTTCAAATCTCGATAAAATAATTTTTTAATTTTTATGTAAATATGCCCAAAATCCCCGTGCTCAAGTGAAAATCGCACGTGCTTTACATGTTTTTTGGTGATGGATTAAATTTTAAATGTTATTTTTTTTTTTATTTTTTTAATCCCAACACAACAACCTCCGAACTTTTGATATTTTAAAAAGTTTTTTAGACAAATAAAAAAAAAAATAAAAAAAAATAAATAAATAATTAAAAAATTAAAAAATAATGAAAAAAAAATAAAAAATGAAATAATAAAAAAAAATAATATGAAAAAATAATAAAAATAATAATAATTTAAAAAAAAAAAAAATTATTTATATCTTCATTTTAAAAAACAATTACTTTTTATTACTTTTTAATTTTTAATGAAAAATTAAAGTCTATAAGTAGGAAAAAAAAAAAAAAAAAAAAAAAAAAAAAAAAAACTATCTCCTTTTTTTAAAAAAAAAAATAAAGAAATGCAATTGGAGTTTCATAATATAACCAATGTTTTTATAAATCTATAAAACCTCCTGACATATTTAAACATTTTTTGTTTTTTAAAAATTTTTTTTTTTTTTTTTTTTTTCCCACATGACCTCACTTGTAAAAATTCAATCTCGATTAGTTATTTCCCTTACTTGTAAATAAATTTATTTGAAAGTTTTTATTATGGGAAAAAATAAAAAAATAAAATAAAATAAAAAAAAAAAAAATAATATAAAAAAAAAAAAAAACATCATTTTTTTTGAGATATAAATTAACATATATTTTTTTTTTTTTTTTTTTTTTTTTTTTATCATTTATTTATTTTAAATATGTTATTTTTTTTATTTTTTATTTTTTATTTTTTTTTATACATTTGTTAATGGACCAAAAATTTCATAAGAAATATTTTCTTTTGGATAACCTAATTCAATTAATTGTTTATTAATTGCAGACATAAAAGATACTGGACCACAGATGAAAACTTTAGTATCTTTAATTTGAGAAGGATTGATGAATTTTTCTAATTTATCTTTGGTGATTTGACCATCAGTTTCAGAATGAACAGTTGATACCTTTACTTTATTTGATTTTTCCAATTGGGATAATTCATTTGCAAATGGTTGATATTGTTTGTTCTTTGAAGAGTGAACAAAGGTGACTTCTCTTTCTGGTTGTTTAGCTAAAGTTGCCTTTGCCATACTTAATAATGGAGTGATACCAACACCACCACTAACCAAAAGGATTGGATTGCTTGATAATTGGTCGACTACATAGTCACCAGCTGGAGGGGAGAGTAAAACTTTATCGCCAACCTTAACATTTGCATGCAAATGATTTGAAACTACACCATTTGGATCAGACTTTTTGAGGGCGTCTTCTTTCTTTACACTAATACGATAGTATTGTTCGGATGGTGTGTCTGATAAACTGTAATGTCTGATGTGAGTTCTTTGTTCACCATTCTCTAAAGTTAATGGTACCTTAATGGTAATGTATTGGCCTGGAATATAGGTTGCAATTGGTTTACCATCGGCTGGTTTAAAGTAGAATGAAATGATATTGGACGACTCTTCAACCTTTCTATCGACAATGAATTCACGAGTATCTCTCCAACCTCCAATTTGCTCCTCTGTAACTTTATATAAAGCGGCTTCAGCATCAATGAAAGCTTGAGCAATTACACCATAAGCTTCACCCCATGCACCTAAAATCTCATCAGTGGCAGCATCTTGAAGAACTTCTTTAATTGCACCCAATAAATTTGTACCAACAATTGGATAATGTTCTGGTAATACACCCAATGCAACATGTTTATGAACGATTGGAGCTAAATTTAATTCATTCAATTTATCAATATGAATGGCAGCTTGTAAAACTGTATTTGCTAAAGCATTTTGTTGTTTTCCTTCTCTTTGATTTGAATGATTGAAAATATTTAAAAGTTGTGGATTAGCTTTAAACATATTTCTATAGAAGGTTGTAGTGATATTAACTCCATGGACTTGTAAAACAGGTACTGTTGCTTTAATAATTGAAATTGATTGTTGACTTAAAGACATTTTTTTTTTTTTTTTTTATTTGTTTGTTTTTTTTTTTTTTTTAATAAATAAATAAATAAATAATAATATTATATGTTTAAAATATAAAATTAAATTTGTAAAATAAAATTTTTTTTTTTTTTTTAATTAATTTGGAATGAAAAGAAAAATTTATTTTTAATCATTTTATTTGAAAATAAAAAATAAAAAATAAAAAATAAAAAAATAAAAAATTAAAAAAAAAACCAAAAAAAATCAAAAAAAAATCAAAAAAAATCAAAATCATCACGAAATTTTGTTTAAATTTAAAATATACACAAATTTAGTTATCGTTTTGTTAATATCATATGATATTTTTTTTTTTTTTATCACAAAAATTTTTTTCGTTAAAGAGGAATTCACAAAAACCTTACCCAATTTTTTCGTTAAAGAGGAATTCACAAAAACCTTACCCAATTTTTTTTTTTTTTTTAAATTTTTTTTTTTAAACTTTTAAATGGAACCATATTATATTTGATTTCCAAATATAGATATTAATAGATTAGATTAATTTTTTTTTTTTTTGTTAAAAAAAAAATATTATAATATTTTTAAAAAATAAATTAAAAAAAAAAAAATAATTAGACATAAATATCGATTATTAATAATTAAATTATTATTTCCAATTTTTTTTTTTTTTTTTTTTTCCTTATACCAAAAAATTAAAAATATCTTTTAAATTATTTTATTTTTATTTTTATTTTTTATATTTTTTTTTTTTTTTTTTTATTTATTTATTTAAATTAATTTTCAATAATATTTTTTACACCTCTTAACATTTGATTTTCTTCGAGGACTGGAGTTAATGGACCAAATAATTCATAATGTACATTTTCTTTATGGAAACCTAATTGTAATAAATCTTTGTTAACTTGCATCATAAAAGGTACAGGACCACAAATGTAAACGTCGGTTTCAGCGATTTCAGCTTGATCAACATGTTGAGTTGAATATTTTTCAATGATTTCTTTATTGATATGACCTTGATTTTCAGAGTATACTAAATTGATTTTAAGATTACCAGTTTCTTTATAATCGTCTTCCAATTGTTTAAGTTCCTCTTTAAATGGTTGACTTGATTCGCAATGAGTTGAGAAAATGAAATTTATTTTTCTATCTGGTTGTTGGACCAATGTCTCTTTAAGCATACTAAATAACGGGTTAATACCAACACCACCACAAATTAAAAGGATTGGAGTCTCAGAATCGTTATTTACCACGAAATCGCCTGCTGGGACCGACATTGGTACTACATCACCCACTTTAATATTATTATGAAAATGATTTGATACTATACCATTTGGTGTATTCTTACCGAGTTCTTTCTTTATTGAAATACGATAGTATTCATCATTTGGTTTATCTGATAAACTGTAATGTCTGACATAAGTTCTCATCTTATCAGTTGGTACATCAACACCATCACCCGGTAATGTAATCTTTACAGTAATATATTGTCCAGGAATATAAGTAGCTATCTCTTTACCATCATATGCTTTAAAGTAAAATGATTTAATTAATGGTGTCTCTTCTTCAATTCTATCAACTACAAACTCTCTCGTATCTTTCCAACCACCAATTTGTTCCTCAGTCTCAAAGTATAAATCTTCTTCTGCATCCATAAATGCTTGTGCAACTGCTCTATATGCCTCAGTCCATGCAGCTATAAATAATTAAATTAAAAAAATTAAAAAAAAATATAAAATATATTAATATAATTTAAATTATTATTATTATTATTATTTACTATTATTTATAAATAAATAAATAAATAATTTACCCATAATTTCAGGAGTTGCTTCATCTTGCATTACAGTTTTCATAGCACCCAATAAATGAGCACCAACAATTGGATACATTTCAGGTGTAATACCTAATGCAACGTGTTTATGAACGATTGGCATTAAATTGATTTCATTTAATTTTTCAATATGAATTGCAGATTGTAAAATTGTATTGGCCAAAGCCACCGGTTGTTTCTGATTTCTTTGATTTGAATGATTGAATATATTTAAAAATTGTGGTTGTGCTTCAAACATATTCTTATAGAAGAGGCTAGTGATCTCAACTCCATATTTCTCCAAAAGTGGTACAGTTGATTTAATTATTTGAATTGATTTTTGACTTAACATTATATTTATATTTACTTATATATTTATTTTTTATTTGATTATAAATTTTATATATGTTTTTTTTTTTTTTTTTTTGATTTTAAGATTCTTTTTGAATATAAAGTTTTTAAAAGAAAAAGAAAAAAAAAAGGTTTTTTAAAAGAATAATTAATAAAAAAAGAAAAAAAGAAAAAAAGAAAAAAAAAAAAAAACTATTACAAAATGATTAAAACTTAAACAAAAATTAAAAAAAAAAAAATAAAAAAAAAAAAAACTGATTTTTTAATTTAACTGAAAAACCTGCAAAAATCATTTTCTATCAATTGAAGGAAATTTCAATGGAAAACATGTGAGACACTATGTAATATATCAATTGGTGAACGCCAAAATTAAATGAATGATCAACCAAAGTAGTATTTAATGATGGGAAAAAACCGCTGAAATTGTTTTATATGTAAAACTATGAGGAGAGTACACACTTTTTTTTTTATTTATTTTTTTTTTTTTATTAAATTACGAAATGTGTTCGTTTTTTTTTTTTTTTCATTTTTTTTTTATTTTGGACTGATTTTTTTTTTATTAGAGATGGAAACATCAAGAAATGCATTGAATAATTGCTGAGAATTCATTACTTGTTGATGATTATCCTCTTCTTCACTACTACTATTAATTTGATAATCATCATCATCATCATCATCACTATCCACTTTTTTTTTATTTTTATTATTATTATTATTGTTATTATTATTATTATTTTTGTTACCATTATTATTGGAATTTAATTTTTTATTTGGCTTTGGTTTACTCTTTATAGTTTTAATAGTTGGTTGTTTATTATTATTATTGTTATTATTATTTTCTATTTCATCATAATCTGAATCATTAATTGTTGGTTTTTGTTTATTATATTTTGCTTTTAGTGGTGTCCATCTAATCCAGTCATCATTATTTTCTTTTGTAGGGTTATTATTATTATTATTATTATTATTATTATTATTATTATTATTATTATTATTATCATCATCAGTACCTTCATTATTATTTTTATCAGTATCAATTTGTGATTTATTTAAAGTTTCAATAATAAATTGTTCTAATCTTTTCTTTAATACTTGTTTATCACCTTCAGTTGGGAGACCATTTTTCTCTAATGCATCTTTTAATTCTGGTTTTGACATTGTGTCAGTATCAAATTCCTCTTCTTCCTCTTCTTTACAATCAAAAATATTATATAGTTGATTATTTATAATTTTCTATTTATAATTTTAAAATTGATTTAATTTAATTAATTAATTTTAAAAAATATAAAAATAAGTATTTATATGGATAAAAAAAAAAAAAAAAAAAAAAAAATCCATACCAATGGTGATTCATTTTTAATTGGACTATTTTGATTTGTATTGATATAATATTTAAATTGATTTTTTTCTTTTCTTTCAATGAAACCAATTTGATTTACTGGATTAAATGATACTTTTTTATTGTTGTTGTTACTATTATTTACATTTATATCATTTAATTGTTTTTGTTGTTCAGCCGATTGTTTTCTAGTAGTAATTTTCTTTTTTGTAATTTCTAATTTTTCAACTTTGTTTACTATTTCTGTGGTAATGTGATTAAAAAAAAAAAATAAAAAAAAAAAAAAAAAAGTCAATAAAATAATTTATTATTATTACATTAAATTATTTATAAATATAATTTACATACCATTCATATTATTTACATTATTTTCTTTGTTATTTTCATCATTAGCTTTCTTTAAAATTGATTTGATTTGGTGTTGTTGTTGTGGTTGTTCAATTATTGTTGGTATTGGCTTTTGAGATATAGTTTTATTATTATTATTATTATTATTATTATTATTATTATTATTATTATTTTCTACAAAAAATTTAATAATATTTTTAATAATATTGGCTTTGTTTGTAGCCAATGGGATTGAATTTTCTTTACAATATTTCTTTAAACAATCAGCTGTGAAATTTTCTAATTGTTCTTCATTTAATTTATCATTTATATCTTCTTGTTTATTTGATAATAATTGTTTACTTGTTGGTTTGGTTGCCATTGTATTTTTTTTTTTTTTTTTTTTTTTTAATATTAATAATAATAATAATAATAAATTAATTAATTAACACGTAAATAAAAAAAAAAAAAAAATAAAATAAAAAAAAAAGGTAGAATTAAAAATTAAATTATAAAAAAAAAAACTCAAAAAAAAAAAAAAAATTTTGGAGGGAAAAATAAAAATATTTATTTTTTTTAATTTTATTTTTTTTTTTTATTTTAAACCTTTATGGATTTCTGCTTATTATTTTATTATAAAATCCATTTTGAGAAATAATAATAATAATAATAATAGTAAAAGTCCCCTTTTTTCCATCAATGCAATGAAAAAAAAAGGGGACTTTTATTATTATTGTTTTTCATATTTTATTTTAAAAAAAAAATTTAACCACATATTGCTTCATTTAAAAAAAATTTTAATTTAAATTTTATTTTTCAAAATTTTTCTTTTTCTATTTTTTTTTTTTTTTTTTTTTTTTTATTTTTCTTATTTTTTAATTTTTTTAATTTTTTAAATTCCATTTAGCCCATATATATCTTCCTACCATACACACAATTTCAAAAAAAAAAAAAAAATAATAATAATTAATAAATAAATAAATAAACAAATAAATAAATAAAAAATAAAAAAAATAAATAACATCCATTAATTAAAAAAAAAAAATAAAAAAAAAATAAAAAAAAAATGGATGATTTATTTAATTTAAAAGGTGAAGATAATAGTAATAATATAGAGGATGACTATGAAGAGATCTCATTTACAGATTCAAATACAAATAAATTCAAAAATACCAACAATAATAACAATAGAAATTTTTATAGTAACAATAACAATAATAATAATACATTTTCATTTAATAGTAATAATATAGATGATGAAGATTATGAAAATTATTTCATTTCAAATAACACACCAACTGCCACAACAACAAATACTACCACCACCACTACTTCATCTAACATAAACAATGACATAAATTTTCATTTTAATTTTGACGTTTATGATAATTCAACTGTTCATATTAATAATAAAACATTATCTTCCATTGATAATCTTTCTGCTAGTAATAATAATATTATTAATAATATTTCGTCAAATTTTAGTAATATAAATTTTAATGATAATATTGAAAATAATAATACTACTAATAATAATACCACCACAAATAATGTACATAGTTTTCATGACTACGATGAAAGTTTATTAAGTAATTTTAATAATAATAATAATAGTTTTAATAATAATAATAATAATAATAATAATAATAATAATAGTAATAATAATAATAATAATAATAATAATAATAATAATAATAATAATACCACCATATCACCTACTACAACCACTACCACTACCAATACTGCAACCACTTCGACACCAATTAATTCAAATACAAATAGTTATAATTATAATAGTAATGGTGTTGATTTATTAAATAATACTTTTGCAAATAGTATGCCAGGTGATAATAGTTTAAGTAATAGTGGTTTATTTGATGAACCATCTTCAGTTTTACCAAAAACAACAACTACAACAACAACTTCTACTTCAACAACAGGTGTAACAAATGGACAACAAAATGTTGGTAAAATTCCATCATCAACATCATCATCATCAATATTTCAAAGTTTTAGTTCAATTAAACATGCAATTTTAAATACATCAACAGCCAATGGATTATTAAATTTTAGTACAGATAAATTTTGGAAAGATTTAGGTGAGGATCCATTATTGAATCAAGACCAAGCACCAGAATTTGAAAAATATTTAAGATTAGGTGAAGACATACCACAATATGCATGGGCAAGAAGATTAGATAACAATTATCCAGAGCATAAACATTTTCAAGTTTCAATGTGGCAAGGATTGAAATTGGTTGGTATGGGATATAGAATGTGGAAATATGTAAAGAAAGAAACTTCCTCTGGAAGAGTACCAATTATGGATCCATTCAATCTACCAAAACCTGGTCCAATCATGGGTGTACCCATTGGTGGTATTGGTAGTGGTAGTATTAATCGTGGTTGGAAAGGTGATTTCGTTAGATGGAATCTTAATAATGGTTTAGTTTCGAATGAAATCGTTGATGTTGATAAATTTTCAGTTTATATTAATTTTGATAATTCAAATACTTCATCATCATCATCATCATCATCATCAAATTCATCAACACCACCACCACAATTTTCAAATAATAATAATAACAGCTATAACAACAGCTATAACAATAACATTAATAATAATGGATTTGATAATAATTTAAAAAGTAAACAAAAAGCAGTTGTATTATATCCAGGTAAACCAAAATCAAATTTAAATTTAGATGTTTGGAATTGGGGATTAAAAGGTGATAATAGTTGTTATTTTGGTTTATTTCCAAGAGCATGGACAGTTTATGAAGAACCTCATCCTGATATTAGATTAACTTGTAAACAAGTTTCACCAGTCATACCTCACAATTATCAAGAATCTTCATATCCATGTGGTGTTTATGTTTGGAAAATTGAAAATAATAATCAATATTCATCCGCTGATGTTAGTTTAATGTTAACTTGGCAAAATAGTATTGGTACTCAATCTGATCAAGATGGTGGTCATTTTAATAAATATTTTACTTTTGGTGATAATGATCAACAATCACCATCATCATCATCATCATCATCATCTGGTAATAATAAAAAAAATATAAAAGGTATTACTATGATTCATAAAAAAGAACAAAAATGTACATTACCAAATGGTAATACAAAGGTATTTAATGATCCAATGGAATATTCAATTGCAGTAATGGATGAACCAGATGTTGAAATTAGTTTTTGTGAAAGATTTGAAACTACTAGTAGATTGGATGCTGCAAATTTATGGTATACATTCAATAAGAAAGGTGAATTGGAGAATAATAAAGATTCTAGACCATCAGCACCAAAGAAACCAATTGGTGCCGCAGTTGCAGCAAAAGTTAAAGTTGCAGCAGGTTCATCAAAAACAATTGTTTTTTGTATCTCATGGGATGCACCAATCACTAGATTCCAAATGGGTAGTGCCTACTATAAGAGATATACAAAATTCTATGGTAATCAAGGTGGTAATAGTCAACGTATAGCTTATGATGCCATTAATAATTGGAAACATTGGGATAATCAAATCATTCAATGGCAACAACCAATTCTTTCAGATCCAGAGTTACCAACATTCTATAAGATGGCATTATTTAACGAACTATATTATTTGGTTGATGGTGGTACTGTTTGGACACATGGATCACCAATTGATCCGGTACCATCACGTTACCCAACTAAAACTCAATTGAAACAAGAGGATACCACCGATACGAACCATATTGGAAGATTTGCTTATTTGGAAAGTTTGGAATATTTAATGTACAATACTTATGATGTTATGTTCTATGCTAGTTTTGCATTGACAATGCTTTGGCCATTGTTGGAGATTAGTTTACAATATGATATTGCAGATGCAACCCAATTGGATTATGGTATCAATTGGGAGGGTATTCATTCAGGTCATTTAATGCCAAGAAAGAAACAAGGTACAGTACCACATGATCTTGGTAATCCTGGTGAAGATCCTTGGAAACGTGTAAATTCCTATTGTATTCAAGATGTTTCACGTTGGAAAGATTTACCATCGAAATTTGTTCTTCAAGTTTATAGGGATTATTTGGTGATGGAAGATAAGAATTTCCTACTTCAATGTTATAATGTAGTGGAGGGGGTAATTCAACGTACTTTGGAACATTTCGATTTCGATCATGATGGTGTGGTCGATAATGAGGGCTTTCCTGATCAAACCTATGATGTTTGGCCAGCAACTGGTTGTAGTGCCTACAGTGGTGGACTTTGGTTGGCTGCATTAAAAGTGGCAGCAGAGATTGCCAAGATTTTAGGTTTCAATGAAGATGAATCCATCTATAATGCAATCTTTGAAAAGGGTTCCAAATCTTTCACTAAAAAACTTTGGAATGGTCATTACTTTAATTATGATTCAAGTAAAAGTGTTCACTCTGACTCAATCATGTCTGATATGTTAGCTGGTCATTGGTATCTACTATCATGTGGTTTGAAATCATATATGACATTTGATCAAGCCCTATCCTCACTATCAATCATTAATGAATACAATGTCAAATCTTATAGTAAAGGAGTTTGTGGTGCTGTTAATGGTATGCGTCCAGAAGGTACAGTAGATACAACTTGTTTACAATCTAGTGAAGTTTGGATTGGTACTTCATTCTCTTTAGCAGCAACAATGATATTACATCATATGGATTCTGATGCATGGGATCTAGTAAAGGGTATAGTTAATTCATCCTATCAAAAATGGGGTTTCCAATATCAAACACCAGAAGCATGGGATCAAAATGGTTGTTTTAGAGCAGCTTCCTATATGAGACCACTTTCAATTTGGTCAATTCAATGGGCATTACAAAAAAGAAAATATTTTGATTTTTATGATGAATCTTTAAAATCTCAACAATCAAATATAAATAATGGTACTAATAATAATAATAATAATAATAATACTAATAATAATAATAATAATAATAACAATGGTTCAAATTCTTTATTAAATTAGAAATAAAAAAAAAAAAAAAAAAAGTTTTGGTTTTTTGCATTAAAAAAAAAAAAAATTTTTATTACATATGTATTAAATTTATTATTATTTCTTTTTAATAAAACAATAATAATTATCATGATCTAAATTATTTTCAACCATTTCACATTCTGGAATTTGAGAAACCATTTTTTCAAATTCACCATCTTCAAATAAATGATAATATCTATGATAAACTTCATATTGTGAACCTGATTTTTCAATAATTTTATCTTCTTCATTTTCATTATTATTATTATTATTATTATTATTATTATTATTATTATTATTATTATTATTATTACTATTATTATTATTATTTTCATCTCTTTGATTTTCATCTTGTTGTTGTTGTTGTTGTTGTTGTTTTTTAGTCATATCAAATTGATTTTGAAATAACCAAGGTACCATTACATCTTGATAATCATAATTTTTACCTTTCCATTTTTGAGTCATTGCCCAAGAAGTGATTAGTAAAGTTGAACCAGATTTTAAAACTCTAATGATTTCTCTTAATGCTTCAGTTCTTCTTTCAAATGTTGAAAAATGATGAATTACTGCAATTGAAATTGCATAATCGAATGAATCCGATTTATATGGTAAATAAAGATTATCAGCAACTAATGATTCATAATGTTTTTCATTACAAATTGATGCGAAATTATTACAAATATCAGAACCGATTAAATGACTATCTTTATTTATACCAAGGTATTTACCATTACCACAACCAACATCGATACCAATTGAACCAATTTCAACTTTTCCTAAAAAGTTTTCAACAATTGGCCATGCTTTATAACGTGTACTATCGAAATGTAGTGCAATACGATCATAAATTTCACGAACATGTTTAACTTCAACTTGATATGCTTCTCTATCAGTTTTTGGTTCTGAAAAATTGATTTTCTCATCACTAATCTCTGGTACTCCTTCATTAATAACTTTATTAACTTTATTATTCTTTTTTTCTTGTTTCTTTTGTTGTTTATATTGTTGTTTTTGTAATTTTTTTAATTCTTTTTTAGATTTATCTTTAATTAATCCTTCTTCTTTTTCTTCTTTTTCTTTAATATTTAATGAATTTATATCTATATTTGTTTCTGTCATTTTTTTACTATAATTGGTTTTTTTTTTTTTTTTTTTCTTATTAAATATATATATATACAAATTTGGTTTCGTTTAAACGAATAATTTTAAAAATAAATTTTATTTTTTTTTTTTTTTTTTTTTTTTATTTTTTTAAAAAAACTCGTTTTCATTTTTTTAATTTTTTTAATTTTTTTTTATTTTTTTTTTAATCTTCCCAAAAGTTATGTGATCCTAAAAAAAAAAAATTAAATAATTAAATAAATATAAATATAAAAAAATAATAAATAAAGTACAAAAAAAAAAAAAAAAAAAAAATGAATGATTTATATTTAGATTATTATTTAAATTTAATTTATTATAATAATAGAGATTTAATACATTTTTCATTTTTTATAGGAATAATATTATTGTTAATATCATTTATATATAATGTTATAGTAAGACCATTACAAGATCCATATAGATTAGTTTATAGAAAATGTTTTTTTTGTCATAAATTTTGTAAAATTCAAAAGATCTATGATAATCAATGGTCATGTGATCATTGTACACAATATAATGGTTTTAATAAAGATGGTGATTATAATACTGTCTTACCATTAATGCATAAAGTTATGCCATCACCATTAGTATCATCTTGTATAAAATCACCAAAACAACAACAACAACAATTACCTTTATCACCATCATTACAATCATCAAATCATCAACAACAACAATTTAATGAACAACCAATTCAACCAATAACGTTATGTTCAAAATGTCAATATCATTTACAATTAAAATTAAATAAATCAATTGAATTTAATCCACCTCAACCAAAGAATTATAATTTAAGTAATAATAAAAGTTTTATAGCGAATGAAAATAAACTATTTCAAGGTTATACGAAAAAGTTGGAAGAGGAATTTAAATTATGTGAAACTTGTGATAGAATCACTAAAAAAGAAATCAATAGAGTTGATAGTTATATTATCTCCACTTATTCAAATACACCAGATTTTAAAAAATTACCAAAAATTATCTCTCAAAATATAAGAAAAAATAGAATACAATTAATTAAAAATTATTTTATTCAAAATTCATCTATTTTTTCTTTTATTTCAAATATTTTAATTTATTTTTTATTATCAATACTTTTATTTAATTTAATTTTTAAAAGTAAGTGGTTATTACTATTAATAATTATAAATTTTAAAACTAAACTAATATTTTTTTTTTTTTTTTTTTTTTTTTAAAAACCAATAATAATAGTTGGAAATAATAGTAATAATAAAAATCAAGATGATTTATTCAATTATTATAATGTAAAAGTTTTAGAATTTGAAATAAGTTTTCTTTCAACCTTAATATTTTTAAAACTTTTTTTTAGAGTTTTTAGATACAATCAAGAAATTATAGCAATTAATTCATTCTTTAAAATTCCAAAAATTCATATCCTGACAAAAGAATCTTTATTTTTTATTACTTTAGTGGTAGGTTTTCTTATTATTATTATTATTATTATTATTATTATTATTATTATTATTATTATTATTATTATTATTATTATTATTTTCTTTTTCATTATGATTAATATTTAATTTTTTTTTTTTAAAAAAATTTTAGATTTTTAAAATAATAATGTTAAAGGTACCATTTATTGAAAATTCAAATCATTTTTCAATTTTAATTAATATATGGAATCAAATTTCAAATAATTCTATATTTTCTTCAATGTTTTTTGTTATTTTAATATTTGTTCATAGGATGGATACTTTTGTCAAATTACCAAAATCAGTTTTCACTTCTAAATTATTTGTTGGCTCAAATGATAGTTTTAATCAACAGCAACATCAACAACAACAACAGCAACAAAGATCATTAAATAATAATCAAAGGTTAGAAGATTTATTTTCAACTACAACAACTATAACAAAATCACCAGTATCAACACCATTAAAACAAAGAAATCCATTCAACTCTTCAACTTTAAATAGTAGTGATATGTTTGATATAAATGATTTAACAAATAGTTTTAATGGGAGTTTAAGAAAAAATAATAACAACAATAATATTAATATTAATAATAATCATAATATGGAAGGATTAATATCTTCATTAAATATTGAAGATCAAGATATATATAATAGTAACAATAACTATAACAATAATTATAATTCAAATATGAAAAACAAACAAATTAATGGTATTATAAAGTTTATTGAATTTTCATTGGTTTCAGTATTTCGAGTTATTTTTGGAATTTTCAAAGATATTTTTAGCTTTTTTTTAAAATATAAACAATTTATTTTGGGTTTTGGAGTTTGCTTTTTTATAATATTGTATAATCACAAAATTCAATTCTTATTTAATAAATTTTTTTTATAAATTTTTTTTGATCAACTCAAGTGTATAGATAAAAAATTAATAAAAAAAAAAAAAAGATTTAATTTATTTTTTAAAATTACTATTTGAATATCTATAGAGAAAATTTTTTTTATTTTTTTATTTTTTTTTTATTTTTTTTATTTTGAAAATTTAGATAGAAATTATATTTGTAAAACCTTTGAGCCAAGAGTTAGTTTAGTTGATGATGGTAATTTTAATAAACTATTGATAAGTGGTAGAGATATAGGTTCGATATTGATAATACATGGTTTTTTAATCAAACTATTACAATTAAAAAAAACTGTAAAAAATCAAAATAAATAGTTTCATTAAATCTTTTAAATTATTATTTTTAAATCTATTTTTATAAATTTCTTTTTTTTTTTTATATTGATTAATCATAGCTTATCCTTTACAAGGAAATAAACAATAATTAATAGTTTTATTTAGAAATTTTAACTTCATTTTATAATTTAGTATTTCGATATTGGTTTGAATTTTAAAATAGGCAGTTTGAATTTTAAAATAGTGTTGTTGGTTGTGTTATTATTATTATTATTTTTTTTTTTTTTTTTTTTTTTTTTTTTTTTTTTTTTTTTTTATAATAATTCCAGAATACAATATACTTTATAAGTTAGTTTTTTTAGTTTGATTATTTGTAAATGGAAATCTTATGGATCGTTAAAATTACTTTTGAAAGAGTTAATTTAAAGTCTTTTGCTTTTTTTATATATTCTAGGGTGGCTAGTTTATACCACTTATTGGGTAGGGTCGAGTATGTGAGCTTTTCATCTTTAGACGTCCTTTAAATTTTTTTTTTTTTTTTTTTTTAATATTGGATTAACAAGATTGATATATGTCCATCTGTGTTAATACGAGTTTTTATTTAATATTTATTTATAGGCTTATCATTTAAGCTGAAGGGTTATTTTAATCATAGTGCTAGAATTTGTTCCTTTAAAGGAGATAAACTGATATTAAAATGTTAATTTATGGATTTTTTGGTCTTCTAAATAGGGAGTCGATCCCTTGACCTCAGGTTCACACAACTAAAAATGAAAGTTCCGAACCAGGATTGAACTGGCGACCTAACGATTTGCAGTCGCTTGCTCTTCCACTGAGCTATCGAAACTTCTTGAAAAAAAAATTTTTTTTTTCGTATCTGGCGCCGATTAAAGATAAAAAAAAAATTAACAGAGATGGAAGACAGAATCGAAGAATATGAGGTTAAGCTAGCAATAGAAAAGATAGCAGAAGGTAAATCACCAGGAGAAGATGGAATAACATCTTCATTCTATAAAATCCACCAACACAAACTAATTCCAATCCTCACAGAACTATTCAACTTCTTTTTAAACAATGAAATTCCAACAGAATTCAAGAACGGTATCCTTACATCAATATACAAAGGTAAAGGGGATGTCTTGGAAATCTCAAACAGAAGACCAATAACGTTACTCAACGTAGACTACAAAATCTACTCAAAAATAATCAACAATAGAATACTAAAAATCCTGCCAAACATAATCTCAAAGTACCAGAACGGTTTTATACCAGGAAGGCTACTCCACAACAACATTATAGCTTTGGATTTAGCAATGGAAAAGAGTGATAGAAACACGATAATCACCTTTTATGACTTCGAAAAAGCCTTCGATTCAATATCTCATAAAGCGTTAATAAGGACTCTAAACCATCTAAAGTTCCCTCGGAAAATAACAAACACAATACTAAGCATGTTAACGAACACCAACATAAGGGTCATGGTAAATGGACAACTCTCTGAATCCTTCAGAGCAGGAAGAGGTACAAAACAGGGCGACCCAATTTCACCAACTCTCTTCGCTATAGTATGTGAATGCTTATCAACATCAATAAGAAAAGACAATACCATAATAGGCATAAAACTCAATCAGAACAATTCGATGAAGATTGGACAATATGCAGACGACACAGTCACACTAGCCAGTAACATAGATGACGCAGATAAAATGGATATGAAAGTTATAAAATTTTGCCAAGCCACAGCAGCAAAAATAAACGATAATAAATGTGTGTGCATCACTAAAAACCCAAAGATAAAGACCAAATATAAGACAATTGGGGCGAAAGAAGAAGAAAGATATCTTGGCTTTTTCTTCAACCGCAAAGGTGTAATAAGCAAAGTAGATGATACGGTGAACAAACTGGAAAACCTCACAAAATGCTATTCGAGCGTGTCATCAACGCTAAAAGGTAGAATCACAATCCTCAAATCATACCTGCTGTCCCAACTAACATTCCAACTATACATCAACGAAATAAATGACATAAAGAAACTGGAGAACGTTAATGCCAACATGTTATTCAAAGGGGACAGGTGGGCTATCTCAAAAGAAAGGAGCAGAAGAGACTATGAAATTGGAGGCCTGGAACTCTGGAATATGGCAACCAGATCCAATGCCCAGAAAGCATGGATATACGAACAATACCTCAGAGAAAAAGACGACCAGAACTGCCCTCCACATATGGAAGTCTGGAAGTCGGAAAAAGAAAACTCACTATCAAGGATTCACATCAAATGCTGGAAAGCCTGGAAGTTGTTGCACCACCCAAGAGAGCGAATAACTCTCAAACTAAACCAAGTCAAACCCAAATACGAAAACAAACAAAAATTAAAAGTAATCTATAGAAACATGATGGATATCAAATACAAGGGATGGAACAAACACCAGCCAACAACAGGTCAAAAACTGATTCAAAAGAACATTAATCACCCAATTCTACCATTCAGAGAAGCCAGATCAATCACAACTATCAAAGGAAGAGACTTAGCATGGAGATATCTACTCAAGGCACTTCCAAAACACCATGGGGAGAATTGCCACTCATGTAAAGAAGAAGAATCGTCTATGCACATCTTCTTCGAATGCAAATCAATAAAACAGAATATCGACTCAATCTATCAAAAGGTCTGTAAAGACTCCAACAACACTTACCACGGTCCATGGAGCGAAAAAGTTCTCGGAAAACTACTCACACCATTCTCATCAAATCTGATAGGAGCCATTATGGAATCGATATGGTACAGAAGAAATCAAATAAAATTCAACGATAACACTACAATAATAACAGAGAACCAAATAATTCATAAAATCAAAAAAGCGAGAGATGCCGAATGGGATAGAACAAGAAAGATAGTAGAAAAACAACTACGTCAAGAACTAAGATGCACTGATAACCGAGAGTCAATCAATCGGACCGCATCAATAAAAAGAAGACTCGAAAAATTCAGCCACAACTGGAACTCGAAACTCATGACCATAAACATCCCGGAACACTTCATACCATACTGCTCATATAACACCAACTACTCATAAAAAAAAAAAAAAAAAAAAAAAAAAAAAAAAAATTATAACAATAATAATAATAATAATAATATAATAATAATAATAATATAATAATAATAATATAATAATAATAATAATATAATAATAATAATAATAAAAAAAAAAATAAGAATAACAAGAAAAAAAGAAAAAAAAAAAAAAAAAAAAAAAAAAAAAAAANCCAATTAACTTTCCTGGGACACCCTCAAATTGAGTGATGTTATTAAAAAAAAAAAAAAGCCGATTAAAAATTTTTTAAATGTTTTTTAATAAATTCTTAAATAATTTATATTATCAGTTTTATTAATAGATTTTATGTAACGAAACTTTTTTATTATATATTAAGTTTTGTTATATTATTTTTTTTTTAATTAACATAAAAAACAAAAAAAAAAAAAATTAAAAAATCGGTTTTTTTTTTTTTTTTTTTTTTTTTTAATTTACCAATTATTTTAAAATGAATAAAATATTAATCAGGAATTTTTGTACAAATATAAAAAATGAATCAACAAAACCTTTAATAGATAATATATATAAAAATATATTAAAAGATAATTTTAAAATTGTAGAAATTAAAGACTGTAAAAACAATAGAGGTTTATTTTATAATCCAATAGAATCACCAACACAAACCTTATCAGTTATAAATCCCAAAACTAATAAACCCAATCTAATCTTTAAAGAAGAACCTTTTATAAGCTATCCTTCAATTATAAAATCAAATGAAAATGTGTGTGTGTATTTTTAATAATAAATAATAATTAAAAAGAAAAAAAAAAAAATTAAAACTAAAAAATAATTATATATATATATATATATATAAATATATTTATAGATATGTAATCATTGTTTAAAAGAAATTAAAAAAGAAGAAGAAGAAATTAAACAAGAATGTGAAGAATGTAAAGTTTATAAATATTGTTCAATTGAATGTAAAGAGAAATCATCAATTGAATATCATAGTGTTTTATGTAAATCAACAGGATCAGGATTTAATTATTTAGAGAAACATGCATCGATAGAGAAGAGGAGATTTCCATTATTAGCAGGTAAAATATTAGCAAGAATGATAATGGGATATCATTTAGAGAAATCATCAAAATCAACATGGTTACCATTACAAATGTTATCATTTGCAAAGAAACCACCACCATTAGAATGGAAAGATGATTATTTAATTTTCTCAAGATCATTATTAAAAGGTATTAATAATGAAAGTATGAAAAAGAAATTCGATTATGATTGGTTCGTTAGAGTAATGCAAATTCTTTACTTGAATACAATTGGTATTGATATTGATCCAAATCAACAAAGCACCAAAATGTCATCACCAGAGTCTGGAATTGGTCTTTATTTACTTACATCATTCATCAATCATGATTGTGACCCAAATGCATTCATTCATTTCCCTGATGATCATACGATGCATTTATCACCACTTAAACCAATTAATCCAGGTGATGAAATTACAATCTCTTATACTGATACAACAAAAGATTTAGTTGATAGAAGATCACAATTATTTGAAAATTATGGTTTTAATTGTGAATGTAAAAAATGTTTAAATGATTTATTAATTAAAAGAAATAAATAAAATAAAATAATATTTAAATATATATAAAAAGAAGATAAAATGTTTTTATTTAATAATATTATTTTACCATATGGTGGTGGTAGTGGTGGTGGTGGTGGTGTAATTGTTGTAATTTTTTTTAAAAATTTTAATTTAAATATTTTTTTAACCATAATGAAATATTAACCCATTGATCTAAACGAGCATCAATTGAATCAAGACTATGACCAGTTTTTGGATACATTAAACATTTTGTTGGTACATCTCTTTCTCTTAACATACGATAATATAATAAACCTTGAGAAGGTGGAACACGAAGATCTGAATCACCTAAAGCTAATAATGATGGAATTTTGATGTTTTCAATATGGAAACTTGGTGAACATTTTCTCATTTTTTCAATTTCTTCCATTGATGGTAATGTATGATATTGAGAGGTTGGATCAGAGAGATTAATACCAGCTTCAAAGAAACACCAATCTGGAATATCGGATAAGGTTGACATTGATGGAATATCGATTACAGGATTTCTCATGATTGAAGTTTTGACAATTGGGAATCTACTTAGATGTGCTGATAAGAAACCACCATGACTACCACCAATAACACCAATTTTATTTCTATCGATTGTATTATCGATTTTATCGAGTGTGTAATTAATTGCTTGAACACAATCGTCAACATCCAAATCACCAATATAACCTGGTAAACAATCTACGAAATCTTTACCATAACCTGTTGAACCTCTATAATTTGGAATTATAATATTATAACCCAATGAGAGTAAATAAGTGATTGTTGAAACATAACCAACATCTAAATTTGAATGTGGACCACCATGAATGAAAACTAAACAACCCAATGGTGAAGATTGTGTACTATTTTTATTCTTTAAGTAAATCAATTCAAATGATTTAATTGACTCTGTGTATGGTTGTGGTGTTGGTTTTGATACTGGTACATTATGAATGGTTGCATTAAATGATTTGAAAATTGAATTACATTGTTCACTTGGTTTTGGTGAGTAAATTAATTGTTTCTCTTTATCACTACCCAAATAATCAACTAAATAAACTTTAGTTGGTTGATTTACTGATGATTCACCAATTAAATATTTCTTTGATTTAAAATCAATATCATATAAAACATAAAGTTTTGGTTCTTCGTCACCACCATCAGTTGATGATGGAATTTTAATAATTTTCAATTCCTTTGATTCATAATTAAAAGAAACAATCATTTCAGTTGATCTAATAATTGTTGAAAATAAAAATGTTTTTTCATCAATAAATGGTCTCTCTGGTAATGATTGACAGAAAACACCTGGGAATGAATCATTAAAATTCTTATAATCCAACAATGTTTCAAATGATTGTGGTGGTTGTTGTTGTTGAGTGATATTGTTTGAAGACCAATTTAAAGAGAAAATCTTTGAACAAGTATCATGAGCATAAATTCTTTCGTTAAAACCCAAGAAAATTAATTTTGAAGAATCTGGTGTAAAACGTGGTGATCTATAACAACCATTATTACCATTTGGAATTAAATTTACAATTTGCAATGGTGTTGTTAATTTGGTTTGTTTTGGATCCAATTTTTGGTTCTCTTTCCATTGATTTCTAGCATTAATAAACTCTTTGAAATTTAAATGATACAATGAACTTGATCTATTGAAACATGCTCTAATACCAAGTTTTCTTTTACCAAAATTCCAACCAACATAAACTAATCCCTCACCATTTGGTGTCCAAATGACTTGACCTGCTGATATCTTTTCAGATGGGAATGGTTCAACTGGGAATACAACCTCCTTTTCAATATCTAATATAAATATTGATGGATTTGCAACTGGTGAATAAGTTTCACCCCAATCATCTCTAAATACAAATTGATCACCAATAGCTTTATCTTTTGGTTCCTTATCAAAAAATCCTGTTACATTTAATTTTGAATCTGCAATAAATGCTACATATTTCTCACATGGTGACCATGAAAAACTACCAAACCATTCTTTTTTTTTTTTAAAAAAAAAAAAAATAAATAAAATTAATAAAAATTCCATTATTATTATTATTATTATTATTAAATTTTATTAATTACAAACCATCATTTAAAATTTTTTTATGAATATCTTTTGAAGTAATTGAAGTAATTAAATGTGAACCATCAGTAATATCAAAAGAGAATTCGAATTCAGTTGAAGGGTTCTCTTTAATTGTTAAAACTTTCTTATGTGATGGTGATACTGATATGATTGAAGTTGCTAATTCTTGTTGAATTGCTGATGAAATTACTTGGTTTTTCTTTGATGATGATGATGAATCTTTTAAAATTGTTTTTTGTGACATATAAAATTTAGTTTTCTTATTGGTGATATCAATTTGAGATACAATGATTGATGCTGATGTTTGATTTTCATTACTTTCATCATTGTTTGTAAAAAATGCGTTGTTGACTGTTGGAATTGATAATAACTCCCTGTAAACTTTAGTTGTATCTTCTCTATACTTTATTTCTTGTTCACTTAAACTTTCCATCTTTTATGTCTCTTTTTGAAAAAAAATTAAAAAAATAAAAAAAATTAAAAAAATTAAAAAATTAATTTAAACCACCACTTATTAAAAAAAAAAAATAAAAAAAATAAAAAATTAAAAAAAAATAAAAATAAATTAAATTGCGAACTTAAAAAAAAAAATTCTCACACAAACTACCTTTCATAATTTTTTTTTTTTTTTTTTTTTTTTGTCAATAAATTAATCAATTAAAGATCTTTGATTTAACTCATATTTTTTTTTTAAAAAAAATAATAAAAAATAAAATTTAATAATTGTTTTAAAGGGAATGAAAAACAAATTAAAAAAATTTTTTTTTTTTTTATAAAAAAAAGTGTAAAATCTGAATATTTTTTGTTTAATATCAATAAAAAAAGTAAAAAAAAAAAAAAATGATTTTCCAAAAAAAATTAGAAAAAAGAAATTTATTAAATGTTAGGGTTAGTTATTTTTTTTCCCCCTCCCGAAAAATTTTAATATTTTTAATAATAAAAAAAAAAAAATATGGGTTTTTTTTTCCCGTCCATTATCATATTTGCATCATTTTTTTTTTTTTTTATTTTTTATTTAATTTTTAATTTATTTTTTGAGTCAATCCTGAAAAAAAAACCAAAAAAAAAAAAACCAAAAAAAGAAATTAAAAAAAAAAAAAAAAAAAAAAAAACAGTGTTTATATTCTTTTGATGGTAACCGAAAGAAATCAAAATAACATATAGTTGAAACATAAACTCTTACAATTCTTTAAAAATAATAATAACCCCAAAAAAAATAAAAAAAATTAAAAAAATTAAAAAAAAAATAAAAAAAAAAAAAAAAAATAAAAAAATAAAAAAATGATCAGAAACTTAATCAAAACAAAAACAAAAATAAATGAAATTAAATTTAATAGGAATTTTTTATCAAGTTCAATATTAAAAATAAGAAATCATAATGATGATAGTAATAATATATTATTTTCAAATTCAAATACCATTGAAATTCAAAATCTCCCATTAAATATAACAACAACTGATCTATTGAATCAATTTAAAAATTATAAAATATCACCACATGGAATTAAAACAAAATATAATACAGATAAAGGATTTGCTTATATTACCTTTGAAAATAATCAAGATTTTATGAAAGCAATAGACAAGAAATTAATTTCATTCAATAATTTAAATTATTCAATTGAACCAATTAAACAATCATTATCATCCTTATTATTATCATCATCATCAAATGAAGAAGAAGAAGTAACAACAACAACTAGTGAAACTATAAATACAAAAGTTGTTCAACACGAAAATGTAAATATAATATCATCATTAAATTCAAATCATTATAATCATTCAATATCGTATCCAAATCAGTCAGCTATTACTCAACAATTATGGTTTGCAAGAGTTAGTAAAGAAGTTAATCCAGCAATAACTGAAGCACCAAAGTTAACAACAAAAACACCAGAAGAGAGTAAAGTTGAGGTGATTTTACCATTTAGTAGTGATTTACAATTACGTGAAAATTATTTATCCCCATATGGTAATTTAAGAATCGGTAGATTCTTGGAAGATTTAGATGCAATTGCTACAGCTGTAGCTTTTAAACATGGTGAGAATGAGAATGACGGTTATAAGAAAATGTTTGTAACTGTATCAGTTGATACAATTAAAATTCTTAGACCCTTAATTCCAGATAGGGATATTAAAATGGAGGCTAAATTATCATGGGTTGGTAATAGTTCAATGGAGATCATGATTAGAGTTTTCTCAAAAGATAATGACAAAACTCAACAATGGGATCCTGTCCTAGTCGCATTCTTTACAATGGTTGGTGTAGATCCAAAAACAATGAAACCAACACTTATCAACTCATTAAAAGTTGAAACTCCAACAGAGAGGAGACTATTCGCTGAAGGTGAACAACATAAATTACAACGTTTAAATTCAAATCAGCAATCACTTGAAAAATTACCACCAACTCCAACTGAATTACAAACTATTCATAATCTATTCATGATTTCAAAACAACAACACCAATCATCAGATGTTGTTGATAGAAATTTCATTCCAATGAATTCAACAAGTTTAGAAACTGTTATTTTATGTCAACCTCAAGAAAAGAATATTAACGGTCAAATTTTTGGTGGTTATTTAATGAGAATGGCATTTGAAACTGCTTATACAACTTGTTTTATGAAGTTTCCAGAATCATTACCAAGATTTAGAAGTATTAGTGGTTTGAAATTCCTTAAACCTGTTGAAATTGGTGATATTCTTAATATGGAATCAACCATTACCTACTCAAAGCCAATGAACTCTGAAGATGATTGTGAAAATCAAACTTATTATACTCAAGTAGAAGTTTTAGCCTATGTCACCGACCCTTCCATTGGTGAAAAAAAACTTTCAAATGTTTTTAATTTCACTTTTTATTGTGCTCCTTCAAAATCTCAAAAAGAAAAATTACAACAACAAAATACAAACAAAAAATTAAAACAAATTTTACCTCAAACTTATTCCGAAGCAATGCGTTATTTAACTGGAAAAAGAATTATTGATAGTTATATAGAATTTGATCAATCACCTTCTAAAATGGATATTTTTAAAAATGAATAAAAAAAAAAAAATACAAATAAAAAAAAAACATTCAAATAAATTAAATTTATTATTATTATTATGTTAGATTAAAAAATTAAAAAAAAAAATAATTAATTATTTGTGTTACTGTTAAACATTTTGAAAATGAATTTGATGTTAATAATAAAACACATTTTGTAACTGGATGTGTTAGTAAAATTAAATAAAGAATTGATTCAGAATAATTTTGAGGTATAATTCTTTTTATTTTTTTTTTTTTAATAATTTTTTTTTTTTTCTATTATTTTTTTTTATTATTTTTTTTTTTACAAAACATTTTATGTTATATATATATATTACTATTAAAAAGAAAGAATCTGGAAAAAAAAAAAAATATACCAATTTTTTTTCTTTCTTTTGTTTTTTTTTTTTTTTTTTTTTATTTCCATAATTTGTTGATTGACATATTTTGTTCTGAATCCTTCTTCATAACTTTAGAAACTGCCATTTCAAAATCTTCTTGAGATACATGAACTCTTCTTTCACGAAGAGCATACATACCAGCTTCAGTACAAACTGCTTTTAATTCTGCACCTGAAGCACCATTCATTTTATCTGAAATCTTTTTAAGGTTAATTCCTCTTGTTAAATTCATTTTTCTTGAATGGATCTTTAAAATATCTAAACGACCCTATTTGTTTTTGAAAAAAAAAAAATATAAAAAAAGGAATAATAAAGAAATAATAAAGAAATAATAAAAGTTAATTTAAATTATTTTTTTTTTTTGTTTTTTTTTTTTATGAAAAAAAAAAAAAATACATACAGCATCACCTGGATTTGGAAATTCAATTTTTCTATCAATTCTACCTGGTCTTAATAAAGCTGGATCTAAAATATCAATACGATTTGTACACATGAGTACTTTAATGTTTTTAGTACTTTCAAAACCATCCAATTGATTGAGTAACTCTAACATAGTACGTTGAACTTCACTATCACCACCACCGGAACCAGATTCACCACGAGATGAACCAATGGAATCGATTTCATCCATGAAAATGATTGAAGGAGCATGTTCTCTAGCCATAATGAATAATTCACGAACCATACGACTACCTTCACCAATATATTTTTGAACCAATTCGGAACCACTAACTCTAATGAATGTGCAATCGGTATGATGAGCAACGGCACGAGCTAACAAAGTTTTACCAGTACCTGGTGGACCATACAAGAGTACACCCTTTGGTTGAGCGATACCTAAACTTTCAAATAACTCTGGATGTTTAATTGGCAACTCAATGACTTCTTTGATCTCTTTGATTTGTTTATCCAATCCACCAACCATATCATAGGTTGAATCTGGTATCTTTTCAACTTTCATCAAACTGACCAACGGATCAATTTTATTTGGTAAGATTCTATGGAGTGTGTAACTTTCATGTTTCAATGCAGCTCTGGTTGATGGTGTTAACTTGGCAATATCAACGGTTGGATCAATATCAACCACGAATTTACCCTCTGGATTAACCTTTACCAATACTTTATTCTTTCCCATTAATTTGACTACCTCTGCTACATGTGATCCTGGGTTAGTCAATAATTGTAATTCCTCTTTTAACATTCTTACACGATTATTTAATTCATTTCTTTGTGCTTCTAATCTTCTTAAATCTTGTGCTTTTTCATTAACTTTAATTTCTAATTCTTCAATCTTTGAACAATAATATGATTTAATACCTTTTGTTTCATCTTTATTTTGTTGATTATTTTGTGCAACCATTTTTTTTTTTTTTTTTTTTTTTTTAATTAATTTAATTCCTTTTTTTTTTAAAAAAACCCAAATAAAAATTTTTTTATTTTTTCCTCTGAATATTAAATATAATATATATCAAAGTAGGGGGGGGGGTTTTTTTAGAAAATTTTTTTTATAATGGAAAATTAAAAAAAAAATTTATTAAAATTAAAAAAAAAAATTTATTAAAAAAAAAAAAAAAAATTTAAAAAAATTAATTTAAATTTTCCAAATTAAAAAAAAAAAAAAGGTGAACTTGATCATGGAAGTTCACTTGGTGTTTTTTTTTTATTTTTTTTTTTTATTTTTTTAACCCTTTTTTATTTAAATTAATATAATTTAAAAAAAATATAAAATATAAATTAAAAAATAACTAATATCAAACAAATAATTTTTTTTTTTTTTTTTTTTTTTTTTCTTAATTCTGGAAATTATGAACCGATTTCTCTTTTTTGTGAAAAATTATGAATTACTTGGGAATTAATTTTTTTTTTTTTTTTTTTTTTTTTTCTTCTTATTTTTGTGTTATTAATTATTGATTTTTAAGATTAAACCTAATCCTTTTTTAATAAATAAAGATATTAATCTTTACTGTTTTTTTTTTCACATTATTTTTCCCAACTGCAAAATTTTTTTTTTTCCAAAATATTTAATGATCTTTTTAAATTTATATCCAAAATGTTTAAATATTTGAAAAAATAATAAATAAATGCACATATATATATATATTAATATAATTCGAAAATTTTAATTTTTTTTTATTCATATTTTAAAATAACCATCTTCTTTTTTCATTTTTTTAAATTATTTTAATCTCAAAAAATGGAAAGTTAGTTCTTTTTTTTATTTTTAATATTAACTTTTTATTTTTGTCCTACTGTTTTTTTTTTCAAACATTGTGTTATTTAAAAAAAAAAAAAAAAATATCCCGAATAATAATAATAAAATAAAGTAATAAAATAAAAGAGATTGCAAATAAAAGAGTTATTTTTAAAAAGTATAAAAAAATAAGAAAAAAAGGTAATCTAAAAAAAAATAAAAAAATAAAAAAAAAAAAAAAAATAAAAAAAAAAAAAAAATAAAAAATTGTCAACACGGTAACACTAAAAAAAAATTTTTTAGAAAAATAAAAAAATCAAAAAATTTTGCGTCGCGCATTCGTTTTTGAATTTTTTTTTTTTTTTGAAAATTTTTTGTTAGTTACAGAATACAGAAAAAATGTATGTTGGACTATATCACATATCACATATCACATATAATAATTTAATGTGTGATAATATAACTCAATCAATTCACTCTCTCAAATTTGAAATATAATTATATAATGATGGATAATAGTTGATTAGAGATATAATAGATAGAAAAAAAAAAAAAAGAGAAGGATTGAGGATATAGGATATAGATTATCAAACCACAATTACAGGTACACAGCATTAATTTTTTCAATCTTTAATCTTTAATTTCAATCTATCTTTAATCTTCAATAATTCAATCAACATATAAATTTATAAATCAAATGAAAGAGAAGGAGAAAGAGAGACGAGTAATATATAAAATATAGATTATGGATTATTAATATTGATTTAAATTAATTAATTAGGGCTCTTGACAATAAATTTGTTGCTAAAGGATTAAGACTCTACAGTGCTCGTTCTGTCGCAAACAGAACCAAGACCTTTGTTGCCAAGAAAAACAAGGTTGTTGCACCAAAGAAAGTTGTTGCCCCAGTCACACCAGTTGAAAAGACTTTCGGTAAAGGTAAACGTGTTATTGCTGCCAAAGCTTCCAAATTTGCCCCATCCATCCCAGCCGAAATCAGAAGCACCGCTGCCAAAAAAGTTCAACAAAAAGTTGCTCTCCGTAAATCAATCACCCCAGGTACCGTCCTCATCATCCTTGCTGGTCGTTTCGCTGGTAAACGTGTTGTTGCCTTAAAACAATTAGACTCTGGTTTAATTTTAATCACTGGTCCATTCAAAGTTAACGGTGTCCCATTACGTCGTATTGATCAAAGATACGTCATTGCCACCTCAACTAAAATCGACGTCTCAAGTGTTAAAGTTGCTGCCACCATCAACGACGCTTACTTTGCCGCTGAAAAGAAATCAACCACTAAATCTGAAGGTGCTTTCTTCAGTGACGAAAAGAAAGCTGAAAAGAAGAAAATCGCCGACTCACGTGTTGCTGACCAAAAATCCGTTGACTCTGCAATCTTAGCTGTCCTCAAGAAAGAAAAATTCTTAACTGTTTACTTAAAGACTAAATTCTACTTGAAGAAAGGTGAATTCCCACATCAACTCAAATTCTAAATAAACTTTTTTTCTCTTAAATCCTCTTGCAATAGAAAATAATATATAAAAAAAAAAAAACTTTTAAAAAAAAAACTTTAAATTATAATTTAATATTTAAATTTTATTTATTTTATTTATATCTCATTATATCATTCAATTTGAAAATTTAATATTATAATTTAACAATAAAAATTAATTATTTAATTTAATAATATTATCTATTTTAATTAATTGATTTTTTTATTTTTTTTTTTTTTCAAAGAAAATGAAATTTAATATTACCATTATTTTTATTATTTTTTTTTTTTTTTCAGAAAAAATTAAAACAAATATTTTTAAAAATTAAGAAATCAAAGATAAATATTACAACACAATGGTGTTTTGTTTTGTTTTGTTTATTTTTTTTTATTTTTTTTTTTACAGATTTCCTAAAAAAAAAAAAAAATAAAAAAATAAAAAAATAAAAAAAAGATCTAGTCAGTTTTTTTTTTTTTATTTTTTTTTTTTTTTATTTATTTTATTTTATTTTATTTTATTTTATTTTTTTTTATTCTTATTCACATATTTTCAATATCTTTGAAAAACCCTTGGTTTAATATTTAAAAAAAAAAATAATAAAAAAAATAAAAAAGAATTCCAAAAGGACTTCGAAAATCTGTTGAAAAGATCGCGAAACCAATTTTTTTAATATTATGACATAGGACCCTAACGAAAAGGCACTCCAAATATGGAAGGAAGTTGAAATAAATTAAATTTTGATTTTTTAAACTGTTTATTGTTTAATTTAATTTTTAAAAAAAAAAAAAAAATTAAATGAAATTCTTTCTCAATATAAATTAAACAATTTTTACCATTTTTTTTTAATTAAATAAATAAATAAAAAAAAAATAAAAAAAAAATAAACTTTCCAATTTCCAAATTACTTATACAAATAATAATAATAATAATAATAATAATAATAATTATTAATCATAAAATAAAATAAAATAAAATAAAATAAAATAAAATAAAATAAAAAAAAAAAAAATAATAATAATTATCAATTACTAATAATATATAATTTATAAATTAAAAAATGAAATTATTATTTAAAATATCAACTTTACTTTTAATTATAATTCTTTGTAATTTTTTTAATTTAATATATGGTTTTCCTGGATCATATTCAGGATGTTCATCAATATCATATTCACAAAATGAGCTTGACACAATACCAGCTTCATTTGATGTTAGAACGAATTGGGGTGATTGTATGTCACCAGTAAGAGAACAACAGAGTTGTGGTAGTTGTTGGGCTCAAGTTACATCTGGAATTTTAGCAGATAGAATGTGTATTGAAAGTGATAAAAATATTAAAATGTTATTGTCACCACAATATTTAATGGATTGTGATGGAAGCTGTGTTTCCGATGGTGTAAGTGGTTGTAACAATGGTTGTAAGGGTGGTTTCGTTGGTCTTGCTTTAACTCGTTTAATTAATGAAGGTATTGTTTCTGATGAGTGTCTTAGTTATCAAGCTTCAAAAGATTCTTCATGTCCAACAACTTGTGATGATGGTTCTCCAATTTCAAATACAACCATTTATAAAGCAACTAGTTGCAGAGCTTTTCCAACTGTTCAAGATGCTCAATATGAAATTATGACAAATGGTCCTGTCATCGCAACCTTTATGTTATACAGTGATTTTAAACCACATAAATGGGATGTTTACATTAAATCTTCAAATACTCAAGTTGAAAGTCATGCAGTAAGAGTTGTTGGGTAAGTAGTTTATATATTTATTTTTTTTTTTTTTTAAAAAATTAATTATCTAATCATTTTTATTTTTTTTATTTTATTTTAAAATTTAATATATTTAGATGGGGAACTACAAGTGATGGAGTTGACTATTGGATTGCTGCTAATAGTTGGGGAACTGGATGGGGTGATAAAGGATATTTTAAAATTCGTAGAGGTAGTGATGAAGCAGCTTTTGAAGAAGGCTTCATTACTGTTACTGCTGATACTGCATCAGTCCCAACTTCACAATATGGTTTGGAATATCAATTTGGAGGAAATTCTTCCACATTCTTAAAACCATCCTTTTTAATTTTATTAACTTTAATTGTTTTATACTTTTTATTAGTTCCAATTATTTTATCATAATTTAATTGTTTTAAACAAATCGAAATTCCTGAAAATATTAAAAAAAAAAAAATTTCCATTAATTTTTTTTTTTTTTTCTAAAATATCAAATTTATTACTAATTATACTCAAGTAAATTAGGAAATAAAATAAAAATAAAAAAATTAATAAATAAAATAAATTGCTTAATTTTTATTTTTAAATTGTTGAATTTATTTCAACAGATCTTTTTTTTTTTTTTTTTTTTATTTTTTTTTTTATTTTTATTTTTAATAATTTTAATTTTTATTTTTTTTATTTTTTTTTTTTTTTTATAATTTCTCTTTTTTTTGAAACTATATATACAATAAATTTTATAATATATACATATATTTTTTTAAACCACTCCCTTCACAATTAATTAATTATTTATTTTATTTTCTTTTAATGTCAAATAATAGTAATAAAAAATATAGAGTTATAAATGAAGAGAAATATGTAGATTCATTAAATAAAATTATAGTTAGGGATTTTTTCCCAGATTTACCAAATCTAAGGGATCAATTAGAATGGATGGAAGCAGTAGAAACAAATGATTTAGATAGAATTAGATCAGTTCAATTAGCATCATTAAGAAAAGAAACAACTGTTAGAAGACAGCATGATGACATTACACCTTCAATTAATAATAATAATAATAATTCAACATCATTTGAAACACCTATAATACATAACGAATTTGATAATAATAGTAATAATAATAATCAAGATAATAAGAAAATTAACAATATTGAGGATGATGATAAACATATAGAAAATACTAATTTGGATAATTTTGTAAATACATTTGTAAGCGAAGATGATGCAAGTTATATAGATATTCAAAAGAAACAAAATGAAAGAATATTAATAAAATATAAATGGTTATTCGATAAAGCTAAAGAGATTAATAAACATAATCAATTACAATTAGAGGGAAATAAAGGAACTACAACAACAACAACCACAACAACCACAACAACCACCACAACTAACAAAAATTTATCATCTATAATTGAATATAAACCACCAAAAAATATTGTACCAGATACATGGAATTATAAAGTTAGGAATACATTAATGTTTAAACCTGAAAATCTTGATCCTTCATTTAATAGGGAAATAATTGGTGGTCCACCAAAAGAAATTCAACATAGTAATACAAGAATAACTGGTAATATTTGGGAAAATGAACCAAAACCTCAAAATATAAATAGATTTCGTGATAGTAATAATAATAAACCATTTTCTGAAATGACATTACAAGAACAAATTGAAAAACTAAAACAATTAGAAGAAGAAGGTAAATCATCGATGGAAATTGAGAATTCGACATTTGGTTATTTATCAACACCACAAATTATACCTGGTAGAAGTATTGATGATAGTAGTGGTGGTGGTGGTGGTGGTGTTGGAGAATCACCATTAATGACATGGGGTAGAGTTGATGGTACACCATTGTTATTGGACTCAAGACCCATTTCAACACCATTAGATATTAAATTAAGAGGTAGTGGTGCACCATCATTTAAAATACCAGAAACACCAAAAAGAGAACAACTTGCAAATAAATTATTTGAAAAAGTTGCTGTATCAAAAACTAAATCACAACAATCACCAATTGTAAATAGAAATAAAAGAAATAGTACTGGAGGTATGACACCAACCAGATCACTTGAAAGTTTATCGCCTGCTGCTCAAAGATTACTTCAAGCTAAAGGTAGTTTAACTCCAACTCATATTAAATCTAAAAATCATATAGATGATCAATTAAGAAAGAGTTATACATCTTTATCACCTTCACCTAAAAAACAAGTTTCAAATAATTTTACACCAACACCAATTACACCAAAATCAACACCATCAAACCTTTCAAGAAATATTTATAATAATGATACCAAAAAAACAACAACAACGATAAAAACGACAGCTGCACCACTTCCAAACCCTTCAAATTCATCAATAACAGATAATTTATTAGATTTTACATAAAATTATTTAAAAATAAAAAAAAAAAAAAAAAATTATATATTTATATATATATATATATATGGGAGGGGGTGAAAATTTTAATTTATTTTTTTTTTACAACTTTCTTTGATTTGTTATTTAAATTCTTTTTAGAAGCTGAAGGTATGAATGCTATTTCTAAATCACCATTATCTTTTTTAGTTATTTTAGTACCATCTTTTTCATCTTTATCATCTAAACCTGTTGCTTTCTTTATTTCTTTACCCACTCTAACACTGAATGGAGCACTCTTTAAAATTTGTTGTTTTCCAGATTCTTTACCATTTAATGATGGTAATGAATGGCCAGTTTTAATTTCATACATTTTAATTGGTTTCTTTGATTTAATCTGTTCTTTTTGTAATTCTTTTCTTTTATTTGTAATTGGATTTGATTTAATTTTAATATCATCTTCATCATAATCGTCATCGTCATCACTATCTTCACTATCACTATTTCTATTTTTATTTTTATAATTATCTTGATCGTCGTCGTCGTCATCATTGTCGTCATCACTATCTTCATCATCAAAATCAACTTTATCGAAATTATCTTGAATATGTTTATCCAATTTTGAAATTTTAGATCTTGGATTTACTCTTAAGAAAGCTTCACTTCCTTCATCTTGTTCAAAATCTCTATTTTCAAACATTGCTTTAAATCTTGGATCTGATGAAGAAGATTGTGTAATTTCAGCATCCATTGGTTTGTGAGAATCTTGTTTTTGAATTTCATATTGAGCAGCGAGACGTTCAGCAAGTTTGGCATTGACAGCTGGTTTATTAATTGTAGTTGATGATGAAGAAGTTGGTTTCTTGGTGAGTGAAATACGAGTTTGATTCTTTTCAGCTAATTTATCTTTAATTTGTTGTTTACGTAAATCTTCATAATTTGTTGGATTTTTAGACATTACAACTTTATTATATAATTTAATGTGAATGAAGTAACCATGCATATAAGCCTTCAAATAACCAGTACCAATTAAATTTTCAATATCAAGTTTAGCAACTTCATCACGTGTAATGAATTTATAATCTTCGTATACTAATTGTTTATCTTCTTCGAGTTCTTCTGTTAAATTATCCAAGAATGAACACCAACGTGGTGCAGCACCCAATGCAGGTACATAATAAGTTTGAATCTTTTGTGTGTTACCTGGCATTAACAATAAACCAGATCCATTGGTCACCACCACGTCGGTAATCGGATTCTTTGGCTCCAATACCATATGAATTTTACCGGTATCCTTCTCGAATGATTTAAAGATTTTAGCATCTGATGACATAATTCTTTGTGTACCATCACCACTAATATGGAAATTGATTGAATTAATTGGTAATTGGTATTGGTGCATCTTTATCATTGATGGCGATGCTGAACGAATATCGTACATCAAGACACCGCCATTCGATGTGCCCAAACCCAATAACAAACCGTCTGGTCCGAATTTACCTGCAGTGATTGAAATTGGTTCAGAATCTTCATCTGCACTATTATAATCTGGCAATGCTGCTGCTGCGTTGATTGTTGATACCATTGTTCTAACCCTTGGATCCCAACATTCAATAAAACCATTTTCACCACCCAACATCATCAATTGGTGTACTGGATTTTGAGCTATAACATTAATACCACCATTCAAATGAGTTGTCAATGGTGCTAAAAATCTACCTTCTTCTAAATTTAATCTATAAACTTCTGTATCTGATGCTGTAATATATAAATCACATGATGGTTTATGATATGTCATATCTCTACCTAATTTTGGAATTCTAGTTTTAAAATATGATCCAAATTTTGCATGAAATTCAATATATCTATCATCTCTTAAAAATACTGGTTTTGAATAATCATCTGATAACATCTTATATTATAAAAAAAAAAAAATTAAAAATTAAAAATTATTAATATATTTATTTTTTTATAGATTTGAAGATTTTTGTAAAAAAAAAATAAGCACTACTTACTTCAAAAGTTACAACATTACAATCTAAATTTCTTGAAACTTTTTGAGATAATTGTGATAATTCAAATACTTTAAATTGTGGTGGATAAATACCAGTTGCCATAATATATTGACCATCTTGTGAAATTCTAACACGTTGAGATGATGTTTCAAATGAGAAATCTTGAATTAATTCAATTCTTTGATTAAATTCTTTATTCTTTCTTAGTTCTTCTCTTTTATTTTCTGATAACCATTCTGGTAATGATTTACCTGCTGAAACATTATATATTTTAACACCATTTGTAGTTAATAAATTCATTTTTTATTATTACTACTTTTAAAAAAATAGTAATTTTTAATTATTACTTTTTTAAATTATGAAAAAAAAAAAAAAAAAAAAAAAAAAATAAAATTTTATGAATTTTTTAAAAAACGACAAATACTCGGTTTTTTTTTTTAAATTTTTTTTTTTTTTTATTTTTATTTTTTTATTTTTATTTTCCCCAATTCTTTTTTTTTTAATTTTTATTTTTATTTTCCACGATTCAAAATTTTTTTTTTTTTTTATTATTTACTAATTTATTTTATATATAAATAACAAAAAACAAATAATGTCAGATTCAAGTGATAGTGAATCATCATATAATTCATCATCATCATCATCAAGTGAAAATGAATCAAATAAAGATGAAAAGAAAGTTTTATTTCAAGATGATTCAGAATCAGAAGCTGAAAATGAAATTAAAGTAAATGAAAAGTTTGAAAGAATGTATGAAGCTAAAAAAGCACATAATGAATTAATTTCAGCATCAACCACACTTGAAGAAGATGAACAAAGTGAAGATGATGATGGTAAATTTGATTCAAAAGTAATGAAAGATGGTTTCCTTACACTTTTACCATTATTAGCAAAAAAAAAAACAGATTTATTATTAAAGAATAAAGATGTAAAATTCTTTAATAATAATAATGATAATAATAACAATGATGAAGAAGAAGAAGAGGATGAAGGATCAGATGAAGCAGATAGCGAATCTGAAGAATCTGAATCTGAAAAAAAGAAAAAGAAGAAACCATTCACATTAAAAGATTATCAAAGAGAGAAACTTACAAAAACAATGAATAAAGATCAATATGAGGAATCTGATGAAGAGGATTTCGATTCATTACCACATAATAAACAACAAGAGAAATTAAAGAAAGATTTCTTTGATGCTTCAAGAAAATCATTTAAAGATGGTGGTGGTGATGATGGTGATGACGATGATGGTGAAGATGGTTCAGATGATGATTTTTTAGTTAAAAGAAAAAAGACTGAACAAGATCAAGAGATTGAAGATAAAGAATTTGAAGAATTTAGACAACGTTTAGAGAAAAAGAAATCACCATTCCTTGAAGAGACTGATACAATTAGTGAATTTTGGAAAGGTAAAGATGCCGATACTGATGAGAAATTCCTTAGAGATTATTTGTTAGGTCAAAAATGGCAATCTGACAAAGGTAAATTACCAACCTATGAAGAGATTCTTAAAGAATTGGATCAAGATGAAGGTGAAACCGTTAAACAAGATGATTTCGAACGTACTTTTAATTTCCGTTTCGAGGAACCAGGTTCAGCAATTATCGTCAATCATCCACGTACAATTGAAAACTCAGTTCGTCGTAAAGATTCCGCTAGAAAAACAAAAAGAGAAAAGAAGAAAGAAAGAAAAGAACAACGTGCTGTTCAAAATCAAGAGAAAATTAAACAACTCAAAAATGAGAAAAAGAAACAAATCCTTGAAAAAGTTAAAGAAATTAATAGTATCACTGGTTCAAATTTATTCAATTTAGATTCTGTTGATATTAAAAAGATTGATCCTGAAATAATGGTAAAATCAATTGGTAAAAAAGTTAAGCAACCACAACAACAAGATAGTAATAATAATGAAGAAGAAGGATATGATGAAAACTATGAAGGTGGTGAAGGTGATGATTATCAATATGATGAGGGTAATGGTGGTCGTTATGATTTAAATAAAATCATTGAGTCAGGACTTTATGATGACCAATTTGAAGATGATGGTGAAGTTTGGTCAAATGAAAGAATGTCAAAAGAACGTGAAGAATTAGAATCAATGTTAGATAGATATTATGAAATGGATTATCAAGATCTTTTAGGTGATGATACTCCAGTTCGTTTCAAATATACAAAAGTTGAACCTGATTCAACCATTTCAATCGATGATATCTTGGAAAAGGATGATAAAGATTTAGAAAAGATTTTACCATTAAATAAAATCGCCACCTATTATAATCCTTCCTATAAAGGTTATCGTCAAAAAGCTGATAAAAGATATTTCGATAAACCTTCAACTAGTAAATATCTCACAAAATCTTCAAAAACTTCAACAAATTATAATAGTAAATATAATCAAAATAAACAATTTAATTCTAAATTTGATAATAATAATAATAATAATAAAAATAATAATAATAATAATAAAAATAATAATAATAATAATAAATTTAATAATAATAAAAAAGAAGAATTCAGTAATAATAAAAAAGATTATAATAATAATAAACCACAACAACAACCACAACAACCACAAACTACTGAACCAACTGAACCAGCTGGTGAAAAGAAAAGAAAAGCCAAGAACAAAAATAAAGCATCCACTAATAAAATTCAAAAAGTTGAATAAAAATATTTTTAAAAACAAAAATAAAATAAGAAATTAGATTTTCTAAAAAATTCTATAAATAATCCAAGATTTTCATTTTTTTTTTTTTTTTCTAATGGACAATTTAAGGTTTTTACCTTTTTTTTGTTTTTTAAAAAATTTCCCTCCAAATTTTGGGAAAAAAAAATAAAAAAAAAAAAAAACACAAAACAAACTTTTTTTTTTCATTTTCATACTTTATTCTTGTAATTAACAACTATTCATATTGTAAATAAACTTTTTATTTTTTTGTAAAAAAAAAAAAAAGAGTAAAAAAGGTAAAAAAAAAAAAAAAAAAAAATATAGGTATATATAAATTCAAAAAATGATTCAACAACTTCCAATGGTTAATGTTGAATTAATGATTAGTAATTTAAGAATTTTAGTTGAATCAAAGCAATTTTCATCAGCAGAATTTTTAGGTAATTTTGTAATATCAGTACCAAATCAACAAAAAACACCTCATCAAAATATAATTTCATTTTCTTTATTTGGTGACTCTTTATTTGGAAAGAATGAATTTGTTAGATCATTAAAATATTTTAAACAATCATTAGATATATTATTTAAAGTCTATAATAATCCAAATAATAATAATAATAATAATAATAAACAAGCAGACTTTGACAATAAACAATTTGAATACGAATTAAAATATAAAATATCATTATGTTATATTAAAATTAATAGAAATAATTTAGCAATTTCATATGTAAGTAATTTAATATTAAATAAATATATATATATGTATATTTATAAATTTTTAAAAAATAGTTATTAATAACAAAAAAAAATAGCTTGAATCTATACCATTTAGCTCAAGAGGATTAGATACACATTTAACAATTGCAAGATTATATAAAGATATTGGTAAAGAAAAATCAAAAGAATGTATTATTAGTTATAAAGAAGTTATAAAATTATGTCCATTATGTTTAGAAGCAATTAACTCATTAAAAGAAATGGGTGAAAATGTAGATCAAGTTTTAATACCATCAATAAATAAATTTCAACAAAAAAATAATAGTTTTAATTCAAATAATATAATAGATTTATCTTGGATATCTTTATTATCAATGTCTCAATATGAAATGAAAAGAAATCAACCTGAAAGTAATTATAATTATTATTATTATTTTTTTTTTTTTTTTTAATATTATTATTATTATTAATTTTATATTATTAATATTATTTAATTATTATTTTAGAATCATTAATATTATTAAAAAAAGTTGAATCTAAATTTTCAACAAATTTATATGTTTTAGAGAAATTAGCATTATCTTATTTATATCATGATGAACCTTCAATAATTAATACATTTAATATCTTTCAAAAAATTAGATTATTAGATCCATATTATATTGGTTCAATGGATATATTTTGTTCATTATTAAAAAGAAGATCATTACAATTTGAATTAAATAAGTAAGTATTGTAATCATATAATTATTAATAAAAAAAAAAAATAAAAAAAAAACATATTATTAATTTTTTAAAAAAAAAAATAATAATAAACAAAGAGTATGTAATGATTTAGTAGCATCAAATCCATATTGTGCAGAAACATGGACATCAGTAGCATTATTTTATTTTTTAAAAGAAAATGTTGAAAAATCATTAGAAAATGTTGATAGAGCAATTAGTATTAAAGAATCACATGAATTTGCACATTCATTAAAAGGTGAGATATTATTATCATTGGATGAGCCAAGAGAAGCATTACCCTCATTGGAAAGAGCATTCCAACTTTCAAAGAATATTTTAACAGCACGTGAATTAGTTAGATGTCATTTAATATTAAATCAAATGAAAGAAGCTTTAGTAGTCGCTGAAACTATCAATAATCTTAGTCCTGACTACTCGAAAACAATGGCTTTACTTGGCATGGTTTTAGCAAATCAACCTGAAGAAAGAGAAGAAGCTAGAAAAATTTTAACAAAAGCTTTAACTTTATCTCCACATTGTACTGACACTGTTTTAACTTTAAGTAAATTAAATGTTGTTGAAGGTAGATTTCAAGAAGCAATTGATATGTAAGTTAATATATTAATAATACACTCACTCTTTATATATTTAATTTATTAATTCTTTTATTTTATTTTATTATATTAAACTAAATTTTAGTTTAAATAGTCAATTGGAATATCAAGAAACAGATTTAATGCACACAGAAATTGCAGGAGTTTATTTAACTAAAGATTATCATGAAGATGCAATGATTCATTATAATAGTGCATTAGAAATTAATCCTCAATATGAACCTGCATCAAGAGGTATTGCAAGATTGGAATTAATTATGAAAGGTATTGATCCTGATCAAGAATTAGATCAAGAGAATGATGATGATGATCAAGAAGAAGGTGAGGGTGAAAATGATCAAGAGGAAAATGATGACGATGATAATGACGATGATGATGAATATATTTCTTAAAAAAAAAAATAATAATAATATTAAAAAAATAAATAAAAAAATAAAAGAATTTAAAAAAACTTAAATTTGATAAAAAAAAGCAAAAGAAGAAATAAAAATAAAATTAAAAAAGATATTTTTTCTAAAAAAAAAAAAAAAAAAAAAATGAAAAATGAAAAAAAAGATATTTTTTTTTGATGCGAAAGTGGCTCACGTGACTTTCCAGTTTTTTTTTTATTTTTTTAAAAAATTCGAATCCTTCTTTTCACTTTTTTCATATGATTCTGATAAGATAATAATCTTTATGAATAAAAAAAAAAAAAATTTAAAAAAAAAAAAAAATTAAAATAATAAAGGGTATATTTTGTGTTATTTGTCTTTGGCACGTGACTTTTGGGGTGCGATTTTCAAAAAATAAAAAAAAATAAATAAAAAAAAATAAAAAGATAATTGCAAACATATTTCGTAAAATTCTTAATTTTAAAATCACCATTATAATAATAGATAATTGATTGAATTTAAGCTTTGAATATAAAAAACAAATAATAAAAAAAAAAAAATATATAAAAAAAAAAAAAAAAAATATAGGACTTAATATTTGCATGCAAAAATTATAAAATCAAGTGGTTTTCAAAAAAAAAGAAAAAAAAAAAAAAAAAAAAATAATAAAAAATAAATGGGCAACAGTGTATAGTGTTGTTGTGTGTTTAAAAAATTTTTTTGAATTTTTTTATTTTTAAATAACCACTCCCAACTTTTTTGATTTTTTTTTTTTTGAATTTTATTTTTTTTTTTTTTTTTGTTTTTTTTTTTTTTATTCTTTTTTATTTTTTTTTATTTTTTTTTTATTATTTTTATTTATTTTTTTTTCCAACACTAAAAACAATTGACACATAAACTGTTGTTAATTAAATTATTATTATTATATATAACCAGTAATTGTTTAATAATAATTTTAACTTGATTGTGTAATTTTTATTTATTTTAAAATTAATTTTTTTTTTTTTTAATTCTTTATTTTTTTAGTTTTATTTTTTTTTAAAAAAAAAATAAGATAATTCCTGTTTTTTTTTTTTATTATAACAGAGTATTTTACTTTATTAATAAATAAATTTAAAAAAAAAAAAAAAAAAAAAAAAATAATAAAAATAATAAAAAATAATAAAAATAAATAATAATTCAAAATAATAATATTGGTACTAAATAAAAAAGTTGCAAAAAGTGAATAGAAAAAAATAAAAAATTTTTTTTTTTTTTTTTTTAAACAAAATTTTCTCATTTTTTTTATAATTAAAATCCATAAAAAATTAATTTATTTTCTTAGCTTTAGGGAAAAATTAGAAATAGAATGAATAATAATAATAATAATAATAATAATAATAATAATAGTAATAATAATAATAATAATAATAATAATAATAATATTTATAATAGCAATAATAATTATAGTGGTGGCAACAACCAATATAATAACTATTATAATAATAATAATAATAATAATATTAATAATAATAATAATAATAATTCATATAATAATGAAAATAATAATGAATTTATAGAAGATTTACAGGATCCAGACTTAGATGCATTAACAAATTTAATAGTTAACAATATACCAAAATCAATGGATTCAAACGAATTAAAATCATTATTTGACAAATTTGGGGAAATAGAATCATGTAAAATTGTTTTCAATCGTAAAAAAGATGGCAATGGCAATAGCAATATCAATATCAATAGCAACAACAGCAATGGCAGCAATAGCAACAACAACAACAACAACAGTAATAATAATAGTAGTTTAGGATATGGATTTGTTAAATTTTCTAAAAAAGATGAAGCAGCTATGGCAATCGAACAATTGAATGGTTTTGAAGTCGATTCTAAACCACTCAAAGTGTCATATGCTCAAGCGAGCAGTAGTCAATCCACTCATGCAAATCTCTACATTAATAGATTGGAACCACATGTAACCAATGCTAATTTAAAAGAGGTATTTGGTAGTTTTGGAGATGTGATAGATACTAAAATTTTAACTGACCCTGATACTGGGGCAAGTAGATGTGTAGGCTTTGTTCATTTCTCACAAAGAAGAGAGGCTTTAAAAGCTGTATCTTCAATGAATGGTGCTAACATACCTTTTCAATCTACTCCCATTTACGTTAAAGTAAGTTGATTCTTTTTTTTTTTTTTTTTCATTTGAATGAATTGCTTCACTTTTTTTATTTTATAATTTTATACTTTTAATTTTTTAATTTTTTATTTTCCCTCTTGAAAATTAATCTTAACATTTCCTTTTTTTTATTTATTTATTTTTTTTATTTAATTTCTTTATTTATTTATTATTTTAATATATAACTTCCCGTTTTATTTTTTAATTTTTAAATTTAATTTGTCTGATAAATTTTATATTTTCCTTAAATTTTTAATTTCTAAACTAAGTTTGCAAATCAATTGAGTGGAAATAATAATGGCAATAATAATAATAATATTATTAATAGTAATAGTAATAATAATAATAATAATAATAGTAATAGTAATTTTAATAATAATAATGGAAACTTTAATAACCCTTTCAACTTTAATGGTAATAATAATAATAACAATAATAATGGAAATAATTACAATAATAGTGGTAGTAGTAGTAATAATAATAATAATAACAATAAAAACAGTAATGGAAACCATAATAATAATGGCAATAATTTTAACAATAACTATAATAGCAATTATGGTAATATGTATAATAACAACAATAATAATGGTAACACTAATAACAATTTTAATAACAATGGTAATGGGAATAACAATAACAATAGGAATAGTTATAATGGTTATGATAACAATAACTATAATAATAATAATAATAATAATAATAATAACTTTAGTGATGATTACAATGGATACAATAATTATAACGGCAATAGTAGTAGTAATGGTAATAATAGTAATAATAATAATAATATAATGTCATCATTTCCAATTCATATTTCCAATTTACCAAATAATATAGATGAAACCTTTTTATATAAGCTATTTGCTTTTGGTGCAATTTCAGGTGTTCAATTATTAAATAATGGTCAAGCTATTATCACATATTTAGATTATCAAACTGTTCAAAATGCAATTAATACCTTAAATGGTAAAATCATTTCCGGTAGATCATTAAAGGTTGTTTGTCTTACAAACTCTTCCCCTTCAAATGATAATAATATGATATATGGTAATGGTAATGGTAATGGCAATGGCACCAATGGCAATAATATGTACTATTGAAAAAGCTATTGAAATTACTTTCCACATTTTCCTTTTTTTTTTTTTCCTCGTTCTCAATCAATCCATAAAAAAAAATAAAAAATAAAATAAAATAAAAAAATGAAAATCAAAATCAACAAACAACAAAAAAAGATTATATATAACAATTTTACATTAAAAATGGCACTCTCTCTTCTTTGTCTTAGCTTTAGTCTAGTCTTGGTTTTAGTTTTCAGTCAGTGTTTTAATTTTAGTGAATTTAGAAAATCAATTTATTTTTGGTAATAATAAAAAAAAAAAAAAAAAAAAAAAAAAAAAAAAAAAAAAAAAAAAACAAAAACAAAAGCAAAATCTTTGTTAAATCTTTAATTATTTGATTTTTCTTTTTTTCTTTTTTCTTTTTCTTTTTTTCTTTTTTTCTTTTTCTTTTCCTTTTTTTATTATACAAAATTATATTCCACATTTCTTAGGGTAATTAGCAATCTACCGATTCTCCCATTGATAGAGTATTTCCACTAAATGCAAATTCTTTTGAAGGTTTCTTTTCTATTTTATCTGAACTACTTATTGTACTCTCTGAATTAATTTTTGCCTTATTTAATAATAAATAACTTGACCAATGTCCATTGGAGAGCACTAACATTACAGATACCTAATTAATTAAAATTTAAAAATTAAAATTTTAAATTTAAAATTTAAAATTTAATAATTAAAAAATCAAAAATTATGGATTACTTTATTAATTTAATAATAACTAAATAACTACTTACCATTTGGGAAAACTCAATAATACCAGTTACAAATAATTTTAAAAATTGTTTTGAAGTCTGGTATGTGTCTGTATAATATATGTTGAAAATAATCTCTTGGATTATAATAAACACAAAAACAAGTATAATTGTTGTAAGTAATATTTTGGTTTTGAAAATCATTAAATCAAAATGTTTCATTGGTGTTACTTTTCTATGGATTTTTAAATGTCTAATTAAAACAAATCCATTAAACTAATATTATTATTATTAGTATTCTGGAATTTTTGGAAAAAAAAAAAAAAAAAAAACTTACAACAATGATGGAAACAAAAATTATCAAGAGGATTATAAAACCAACAGTATCAACAGTTTCAATATTTTTCTCTAAAGTTATACTTGATACTATTATTTGATATACAACAACCAGTGATACGAAAAAATATGTCATAATTCTAATTGGTTTAGTTCTATATTGTCCAATATCATCTGCCACAAAAAGTGAATACATTATTAAAAGCCTTTTTTTTTTTTTTTTTTTTTTTATTTTTTTATTTTTTTTTTTTTATTTTGACATTAATAGTTAATATTGTTGGAAAATATTTTTATTATTTTTAAATAATAAAAATATACATACCAAAATTGAACTATAAATGTCCATTCAACAAAAATCATAGCTGAACCTAAAGTAAAAAAAAAAAAATTGAGTGTTCCCATTCCAAGATTTGGATTTGAGTAAAAAAATGCTGTTTGAATTGCTCTAATTAAGATGATTAATTTATGTATTTTTTTTTTTTTTAATATTTGTCGATACCATTATTTTTAAAATTACCCACATACCTTAAAACACAAAAAAGGGTAAGGCTAAAAAATACAAAAAATCTTGTTTCTTTTTTTTTATTCCTTAAATTTTTTATTTCGAAAATTGTTTGAAATAAATTCATTATAAAAAAAAGTGTATAAATTATAAGCCTTATTCCCATAAAAGAATACAATAACCTATCATATAATTTTGATTCAGTAATTGTCATTTTTTTTTATATTTTTTTTTTTTTTTTTTTTTTTTTTTTTTGAATATAATTTTAAATTTTATGTTATATATAATTTGTGATTTTGGTTATGGTTGTAGTGTTGTGAACTTGTCGTCTGATTTCTTTTTTTTTTTCCATATAAAATAAAAAAAAAAAAAAAAAAAAAATTTAAAAATAAAAATTTAAAAATAAAAAATTAAAAATAAAAAAAAGATTATTTTCAAAATCAAAGCAGTTTTTTATTATAATAAAAACAACACGATATTATGTTTTTTTTCATTTTTTTTTTCATTTTTTTTTGTTACTGATTGACATTCGCATCTACTCTTGTGTAGTGCAAAATTCGCTTTTTAAAATTTTCCGTGGTTTTTGGGATTTTTTTTTTTTTTTTTTTTTTTTTTAAAAAAACTTTTAATAATTTTTTAAATATCCTTTTTTATTTTTAAATAATAATTTTTTAAATATCCTCTATAAAACATTTACATATTAATTTTTTTGAAATAATAAAATTTTGGTGTTTAAAAAAAAAAAAAAGTAATCTAAAATAAACTTTTTTTTTTTTTGTTTATTTTTTTATTAATTCTTTGAACATGGTAAAAAGTGCAAACTCTTTTGTCCAATCATCTTTGTTTTGAAGTTATTTTTAGATTTTTTTTTTATATGGAATTTGAAATTTTTTTTTTTTTTTATTTTTTTTTTTAAACCACCAAATCGAGATTTCTATGAAATTATAAATTACCAAACTGTAAATGTTCATATGAAATCCTTATTTCTAATTTGAAAATATAATAATAAGATATTACTTTCAAAAACATATTTAAAATACTAAAATTATTAATATATTTAATTTATTCTTTCTAATTTTCATTTCAATCAAGTCGGATTTTTATTTTTTTTTTTTACTTATTTTTTTTATTTATTTATTTTTTTTTTATATTCATTATTATTTTTTATTTATTTGTTTATTATTATTATTTGTTATTATTTTTAAAGTTTTTAATTTTTAAAATTATTTTATTAACTGAAAAAAAATTAAATTTTGGAGAATTTACTTAAAATAATGAATAATACATTTTTTTTCCAATTAAAATATTACAATCACTTAAAATAAAAATATTATTAAAAAACTTTTTTTTTTTTTTTTTTATTTTTTTATTTTTTTTTTATTTTTTTATTTTTTTTTTATTTTTTTTTTATTTTTTTTTTTTTTTAAAATAAATTTTTTTTTTTTTTTTTTTTTTTTTTTTTTTTTTTCTCAAAAAACCACAAACACCAATACATATAAAAAAAAAAAAATAAAAAAAAAAGGACTTAAACCTAAATATTATACACACAAATATATATATTTAAATATATATATATATATCCAATATATATAAATGAAACGAGTAGGAGATTATATTTTAGATAAAAGAATAGGTTGGGGTGCATTTGCTCAAGTTTATAAAGGATTTAGTATTAAAACAAATGAACCCTTTGCCATAAAGGTTGTCGATGTTTGTAGATTAGCGGATAAGAACTCAAAATTAACAGAGAATTTAAATTATGAAATTAGAATTTTAAAAGAATTATCTCATACAAATATAGTTAGATTATATGATGTTTTAAATGTAATAGTATAAATAATAATTATAATAATACTATTAATAGTAGTAGCAGTGGTATTAGATAATTATTATAATAAAATTACTAAAATTTTTTATTTTTTTTTTATTTTTTAAATTATTATCTATAGGAAGAAACAGATCCAACATTTATTTATATGATTATGGAATGTTGTGAAGGTGGTGATTTTTCAAAGTACATAAGAACACATAAAAAGTTAACAGAAGAAAAAGCATTATATTTTATGAAACAATTAGCAAATGGATTAAAATTTCTTAGACAAAAACAGATTGTTCATAGGGATTTAAAACCACAAAATTTATTATTAAGTGATGATTCTGAACATCCAATTTTAAAAATTGGTGATTTTGGATTTGCAAAATTCATAGATCCATTCAGTTTATCAGATACTTTTTGTGGTTCACCACTCTATATGGCACCAGAGATTTTACATAGAAAGAATTATACAGTAAAGGCAGATCTATGGTCGGTTGGTATCATTCTTTATGAAATGTTGGTTGGTGAACCAGCATACAACTCAGGTTCAGTACCAGACCTATTAAATCAACTACAGAATAAGAAAATTAAATTACCATCTCATATCTCAAGTGATTGTCAAAATTTAATTTATAGTTTATTACAAATTGATGTAGAAAAAAGAATATCTTGGGAAGATTTCTTTAATCATAAATGGTTAAATTTAAATAATAATGATTCATATAAAAATAATAGCGGAAATTATTTTAATAATAATAATATTAATAATAATAATAATAATAATACTAATAATAATAATAATAATATATCATACCCAATTTCGATTAATAGCAACAACACTAATAATAATAATAATAATAATAATAATAATAATAATAATAATAATAATAATAATAATAATAATAATAATAATAATAATAATAATAATAATAATAATAATAATAATTATTATAATAATAATAATTCACCACCAAATGTATATCACGCCTCTTCACTTCCTTATGATTTTAACAACAATAATAATAACAATAATAGTAACAACTATAATAATAATACAAATGTACCAAATAGTTTACCATTTGCATACAATAACAATATTTATTCATCACCAACCGAGGCAATACCACAACCAACAACATTAAATAAATCTAAATCTCTTGAAAATACAGGTAATACAATTAGAGCACATCCATTTAAAGATGATAAAAAATCAACTACAATCCAACAACCGCAACAACAACAACAACAACAACAACAACAACAACAACAACAACAACAACAACAACAACAACAACAACAACAACAACAACAAAATAGGCAACTATCGAATTTATCTACTGATTTTGAAAGGGATTTAGTAATTTTAGATGGTGAAGAGTTAGAATCAATGGAAAGAGTATTTAATAGAGCAGTTGCAATTGCAGAATTGGGTGATCTCAGACAAAACGAACCATTGGAATGTGTACCATTGTATATTCTCGCATTAAAATTAATGAAATCGAAAATACCAAATGATCCATCAAGTTCACCTGATAAATTTATAAATACCTTTACTGAATATAAAAGAAAGTTAGTTCATATATTTTCAACTTCAAATACCTCTGTAAAAAATCAAGACCACCACTCTTCATTCTCTCCAAATCGTTTTATCTATGAAAATGCTTTGGAGTTTGGAAAAAAGGGAGCAGTCGAAGAATTGTATAATAATTACCCAACATCACTTCAGTTTTATACTGATGGTACTCTTTTGTTAGAATATCTTTCATCTATCGTAATTGATTCTGATGACCAAGAGATCATTAAGAAATGTATGTATTTATTTAATTTAATTTAATTTAATTTAATCATTTAATTAATTATTTGTTTATTTATTTAATTATTTATTTATTTAATTATTTATTTTTTTAATTATTTTTTTAATTTTTTTTTAATTATTTTTTTAATTATTTATTTAAAATTAAAATACTAATTTTTTTTTTTTTTATTATATTTTATTATATTTTAGATTTAAATGCATTTGAAGTGAGAACTCAAATTTGTAAAAAAAATTATGAAAATAGCAAAAATACAGTTTTGAATACCAATAGTATTCAAAATAATACATAATCATAATAAAATAATTTAAAAACAACACAAATTATTATTATTATTATTATTTTTTTTTTTTTTATTATCTTTTAACACTTTTTTTTTTATTTTTGTTTTTTTAATAATATATCCCTTATTTAAATTCAATTTTAAAAATCATTGTAAATAAACAAACAAATTAATGTGTAAAAATAATTCTTCTTAAGTAAATATTTTAAAACCACCATCAAATTTAATTTTTTTTTTTTATAATTTTATATTCTAAAAATTATATTTTATATTTTTTCTAAATTAGTATAAAAATAATAAATAGCAGTAAATGAATTTCTACCATTCAATCATACACCAAATGGTTTTCTCCTATAATCGTAAACGTCAAATTATTTTGTATGTAAGATTTGTTAATCCAATAATATTTTTCTATGCATATAAAATCATGAATATATGATAATAATAATTAAAAAAAAAAAAAAAAAAAAAATATCTTTGAAAAGTGTGGTTTAACTGTTTACTTTTATCAGTTTTTTTAACCTTTTTTTATTTTTATTTTAAAAAATTTATTAACAATATCTTCACAATCAAAGGATTGGGAAAAAGTATTAAATTCTCGATTTTTGGATATATAATTTAATTAAGATTTAATTTATTTAAAAAAAAAAATTAAAATTACATAAATAGAACCAAATTTTTTTTTTTTTCAATTAAAAAATAATAATAAAATTACTAAATATATATTATTATTATAAAAAAAAAAAAAAAAAAAAAAAAAAAAAAAAAAAAAAAAAAAAAAAAAAAAATGTACTGTTTAAAAATTTATATATTATTTTATATTCTAATAATATCAATGGTATCAATATCACAATGTAATTCATTTTTAATAAAAAGTAAACCAGATGTTATGATTGTTGATGAATCAATTCAAATCCATGAAATTGTTTATCAATTATTCGTCCAAAAAGTTGATCATTTTAATTTATTAGATGATAGAACATTTTTTCAAAGATTTGTTGTAAATTCAAAATATTGGAATGGCACTGGTCCAGTTTTTTTCATTATTAGTGGGGAACAAAATATGGAGGCCAGTTCTGTAAATTCTTGTCAGTATACAATTTGGGCCAAACAATTAAATGCATTAATCGTGTCTTTAGAACATAGATATTATGGTGGTAGTTATGTAACTGAAGATTTATCAACTGATAATCTAAAATATTTAACAACTCAACAAGCTTTGGCCGATTGTGTTGTATTTATCGATTGGTTTACCAAAGTATATTATCATGTACCATCATCATCAAAAATCATTTCATTTGGAGGAAGTTATGCTGGTACTTTATCAGCTTATTTGGCAATGAAATATCCTTCAAAAATAAGTTTCTCTGTTGCTTCAAGTGCACCATTGAACCCAGTGGTTAATTTTTATCAATATATGGAAGTAATTCAAAAATCAATACTTTTATTAAATAATGGTGAAAAATGTTTAAATAATATTAAACTTGCAAATAATAAAATCATTGAAATGATTCATGACCCAATATTAACTTATAATATTACAAAATTATTTGGTCTTTGTTCAAATATTGATTTTGATAATGATTTATCAACATTCATGTTTGAAATTGCAAATGTTTGGGGAACTGCTGCTCAATATGGTAATTTGGTACCTGGCTATATATCATTGGATTCATTATGTAATATTATGGTCGATGATTCAAAGGAACCATTGGATAACTATTTATACATTTGGTATGGTATGAAAAATTCTGATGAATGTAATGATGTTACCTATCAAACAATGATTGCAAATTTTAAATATAGTCAAATCGACCATTTAAATACAAGAAATGAATTATTTAATATGACAAGACAATGGTTATTTCAATGTTGTACTGAATTTGGATTTTTCATTACAAGTGATTCATATGATCAACCTTTTACTAATTTCAATTTCAATTTTCAAAGACAAATTTGTATTGATGTATTTGGAAAAAAACCTACACTTTCAACAAGTTGGACTTTGGTAGAGTATGGTGGTATTAGTCCAAACTATAACTCTGTTAGAAATGTTTTATTTGTTTCAAGTACTAATGATCCTTGGTCATCTCTTTCAATTTCAAAATCAAATCAATATAAAATCGTTATAGTTGAAAATGGTACCCATTGTTCTGATATGATACCAATAAACGAAGTTTCTGTACCTGATGTTGCAAGGGCTCAAAATGAAATATTTAATTATATATTAGATGCTTTAAATTAATTATAAAAAACAAATATTATTATTATATTTTATATTTTTGTACAATAAATAATTTTAAAATAAATAAATAAAACAAAATTAAATAAATTAAATAAAAAAACAAATTATGAAATTGTAATTGATTAAATGGAAAATGAAAGATATCCCATCATATTTGGAAAATAAAAACAATTATTAAAGTACATTGAAATTATTTTTTTTTTTTTTTTGATATAAATAAACTATTGTAGTATACAATTAGTATGTTATTTTTATTTATTTATTTTAGGTTTTTTAGTTTTTGTGAATTTAAAATGGTATGTTATTTTAGATTAGGTAATTAATAATTAATTGGTGGTGTAATTGTTGGAATTGGTTCATTTGTGTTTATGCTCCATTCTTTTTTAAATTTTTTGATGGTTTCGGACCATTGGGTTTCTTTTTGAGTTTTTGTGAGGTTGTTTTTAATTGAGTATTGGTTAAAGTTTGATAATGTTCTTGAATATTCCAATCTTATTAGCTTGTGCCATTTTGATTTTAATATATCATAATCTAGTGTTATGTTGTTTATTTGGTTGTTCCAATTGTCAATTGATTGAGTTATATTGATGTCAAATAATGATTTGCATAACCATATCCATATTTGGTGAATAACTAATGAGATTATGTTCCAATATGCATGTGTTCTGACTAGATCAAGATTTGTGTTTATATAATTCCAGTTGAACCTGTATTTTTTATATTGTGCGTTTTCTGCAAAATGAAAATTAATATTGATAGTTGGATCTGGTTTAAATGCTTTGTTGTTTGTTTGTGGTTTATCAATGAGTGTGTATAATTTTGTTGTTTGGTTTTTTGTTAGTGACCAGTTTTTGTTTCCATTGCAATTTTTATATATAAAATATTTTAATTTGTCGTGGTTTATGAAGTTGATTGTGTGCTGACAATTGAAAAACAAATGACCATAGGGATCATTATTCATTTCATTGTTGCAAATGGGGCAAACTTTGTTGTGTAGATGATTAATCGGAAGACATCTAGCATGGAATCTTTGCTTGTATAACGGCCTTTTGGATCTTTTAATTTTTGAATTTTGACAAATAGTTGGTCGTATGTGTATTTCCATAATAGTTGTATTGATTGTTGGTGCGAAGTAAGAAGTAGATCTGAATATTTCTTGCCAACATAGTCTTTTGATTTGCATTGGTGATTGTTGAGTATTGTCGAGTAGATTTCTTTGAGTGTTGGTGGTAGTGAAATATTATTTGTGGTTAATGTTTGAGAGGTTTGGTTTTTTGTTAATATTGGTTGTAGGGTTTGAACTTTATCTTTTAGATGTCCAATTTGAGTTGCATAGTTTTCCCATTCTTTTTTGATTTTTATCAGGTATGGAGAAGAGATTGATTTGTTGATGATTTGATCCATCCAACTTATCATGTATATTGAGTTATTTGCAGATTTATGCATTTGTAAAAATCTGTTGTATATCCATATCTTTTGAGCAACTTGTCGTAATTGTATATTCCACATACCCCAACCACCTTCTTTTAATGGTTTTAATGATATATCATAACACATCAAAGGTATTTTTGCACGTGAATGGATGGTTGATGTGTTGTTTTCAATGGAATTGGTATTGAGAGTTGGTGATTCAGAATTTGAGGGAGAATTCATAAACCATGAGATTAATTTATTAATTTGAATTTCTTCATCTTTTGTAAATTCTTCAAGGTATGATAAATATGTTATTGGTGATAGTGAGTAGGTGTTTATTATGGTTGTTTTTGTTTTTAATGTTGTGCCACTAGTTTTCCATAGTACTAATGATTTGATCAGTGTTTTCATTGTTTCTGGTAATTTCCTATGTAAACCATTATGATTAAAGAAATAGCCAAGAACTCTTTCTGATTGATCTTTTTTGGTTATTGGTATTCTTTTTGATTGTGGAATGTTGTTTATTATGTGTTTATCAGTGATTTTGTGGGGGTTGATTTCTATTATTGCACTTTTGTTAAAATTTAATGATGATGATGTTGAAGAGCAGAAATTATCGAAATGTTTGATTGATTGTTGTTGTTGTTGTTCGTAGTTGATGTTGTATGTTGTAGAGTCGTCTGCAAATTGGGTAAATTTGATTTTAATTTGTGGATTGGGTGAAATTGGTAATCCAATTATTGTATTGTCTGCATATATTGTTCTAGCTAATATTTCAATTACAATTACAAATAAAGTGGCTGAGATTGGGTCACCTTGTTTTACACCTCTTTTAATATCGAATTTTCTGGTCGTTTTACCATTAATTGAAATTTTTGCTTGTGAGTCAGATAATAGCTTGTGGATTAAATTTATTAATTTTATTGGTATACCAATATTAATTAATGTTCTTTTAATACTATCGTGAGAGATAGAATCAAATGCTTTAAAGAAGTCAAATAGTGTGATGATACCAGGGAGGTTTTTAGATTTGAGGTAATTGATTAATTCATTGATGTTGATGATGTTGTCTATGATGAATCTGTGGGGTACGAAACCAGTTTGGTTGTTGTTGATAATGAAAGGAAGTATTCTCAGAAGACGTGCATTGAATACTTTTGAGAGGATCTTGTAATCAGTGTTTAGAAGTGTAATGGGACGACGATTTGATAAATTATTTAATTAAATTTTTTTTTTTATTTTTTATTTTTTATTTTTTTTTATTTTATTTTTTTATTTTAAAAAAAAACAAAAGATTCTTAATTTATTAAAATTAATCTTGATTAGATTTTTTTTTTTTTTGGTTTTCGTTTTGGTTTACTGTGTGTTTGTTGAGGTTTTTGTATTAAAAGGTTGAGGTTTTTGTATTAAAAGGTTGAGGTGTATTTGTGTGTGTGTATGTGTGTTGATGTTTTGTTGACGTTTTTGCAGTTTTATGTAAAAATTTTACAATTGATTATTTCTTTTTATTGTTTTTTTATTTTTATTATTTATTATTTATTTATTATTTATTTTTATATAATTTGAAGTATATTATATTTAATCCAACATTCCTTCTGGTAAAGCATCATCTGGATTATCGGTACCTTTTTCAGTTTCTTCTAAATCAGCTGATAAACATTTATAAGCTGGAGTAAGGAAAAGTGCTGCAAATGTAACTGTAACCCATGTCATATTTAAAATTTTTCTAGTTGTGAAACAAACCAAATTTGCTGAACTAACAATAATATTTCCTAATGTTTTGTTGGTGCTTAATCTACTAAAAAATCCAACTGAAGGTTTTGGTGTTTCGTGAGATGTAGTTGCTGGTAATGATTTATTTTTTTTGGTTGGTTTCTTTGTTAATCCTTTTGCCATTTTTACTAATTATATATATATATATGTTGAGGTGATTTAAATATTATTTGTGTGTTTGTTCCTCCAAATTTTAAAATTTTTTTTTTTTTTTTTTTTTTGATATAAATAAACTATTGTAGTATACAATTAGTATGTTATTTTTATTTATTTATTTTAGGTTTTTTAGTTTTTGTGAATTTAAAATAGTATGTTATTTTAGATTAGGTAATTAATAATTAATTGGTGGTGTAATTGTTGGAATTGGTTCATTAGTGTTTATGCTCCATTCTTTTTTAAATTTTTTGATTTTTTTTTTTTTTTTTTTTTTTTTTTTTTTTTAATATTGGATTAACAAGATTGATATATCTACCTATTTTTGATTGTTTCGGACCATTGGGTTTCTTTTTGAGTTTTTGTGAGGTTGTTTTTAATTGAGTATTGGTTAAAGTTTGATAGTGTTCTTGAATATTTTTTTTTTTTTTTTTTTTTTTTTTTTTTTTGATTATTTTTTTTTTTTACCTAAAAGCGGTGTAAAGAGTGGGGAGATCCGAGAAATTTTTTTTTTTTTTTTTTTTTTTTTTTTTTTTTTTGATTATAAACAAAAGATTTTAAAAAAAAATTCGCCCAAAGGGGGGCTCGAACCCCCGACCACAAGGTTAAAAGCCTTGCGCTCTACCGACTGAGCTATCTGGGCATTTTATTAGAATTATTTTCTTAATATAAGATTTTATAGAGTATATATATAATATAACTAGTATCTCAAAGCAATTAAAAATATCAAATTGTTGGTATTGAGTTATTAAAAAGAATCGTGTTATTTATTTCTTCGTTTTAATTTATCATTCTGTTATACAATAAGTTAATTTGTAAAGTAAATTTATTTAGGGTGTAATCAAATTTAAAAAATATAAAAAAATAAATGAAAAAAAAAAAAAAAAAAAGTGAACTTTTGGGTAAAACGTACGTTAAACATTACAAGGGTTACAACAAAATGACCCTATATAGATTTTTATTTTTTTTTATTTTTTTTGAATTTTTTTTTAAATTTTTTTTTTGAATTTTTTTTTTTTAATTTTATTTTTAAATTAAATTTGATACCAAAGATAAACAAATGAGCTGTTTAAAAAAAAAAAATAAAAATAAAAATAAAAAAAAAAATAAAAATAAAAAATAACTAATAAATTTCAAACAGAAATAATAACAATAATAATAATCTAGATTTATTATAAAAATTAAGAAATCCTATTAATAATAATAAATAAAATTTTTTTTTTATTTTTTTTTTTTTGTTTTGGTTGTCCCCCTTTTTAATTCATTGTTAATTTTTTATTTATTTATTTTCTATTTATTTTTTATTTTTTTATTTTTTTTTTTTGTTCACTTAAATATATTTATATATATATAATAATTATTGAATAAATAAAAAAAAAAAGGCGGGTTGGGTGAACAAAAAAAAAAAAAAAAAAATTATTTATTTAATTATTTATTTAATTTTAATTTAAAAAAAAAAAAAAAAAAAAAATGAGACCATTACAACAATGGTCTTTGTATATAGTATCAATAATAATAATAGTAATTTTAAAAATTGGTAAGTATGAAAAAAAAAAAAAAAAAAAAAAAAAATCGAAAAATTAATTTTTTATTTTTTTTTTTTTTTAAATTTAGAAAATTGTTTAAGTTCAACCAATTTTATGCCAACATTGGCAGTTGAAAGAAGGTCAACATTATTTATAGGTAATTTAACAATAGAATCATCAGAAAGGGATTTAACTATAGGGTTATTACCAGGTACAGGTAATAATTTTGAATGGTTAGTTTTTAAAGATGGATTTAGTTTAATGGAAGGAAGGAGAGTTCAATCAGATGAATCGAATGATGCATTAAAATTTCAATGTGTTACAAGCTATGATAGTGGAATTTATTATTTCAAACAAAACGACCCAACAAACACAGGTTACAATATAGAAACGGAAAGATTCATATTAAATGTCATTGGTAATGATACGGAAACATTGGTAATGATTAGAGAACCATCATCAATAGTTATGTCTGGTACATCATTTTCAGTACAACCAGTGATTGGATTTGGAAGAGCGAAATTACCAACATGGAAAGGTGAATCCCGAGGAAGAATTGAACCAGTGATATTGGAAAGTCCATCCAACGGGAAGAACATGCATTTTCTACTACAATTTAGAGGTGTCGATATAGATTTGGAGAGAAAAGAGACGACATTCAATACGCTCTCTCTAATTGGTGAGCCTGGAGTATATAGAATTGGATTCATTGATACCGATACATGTGAAATGTATAAATCAACAATGGAAATCACAGTTATTGGTACATTGAATTCGCTTTACTTTGAATGGTCATTGTCAGCATTCATAGTGTTATTAATAATCATAGTATCATTGGTAATCAATTTCATAGCAAAACATAAGGTGAAATCAAAAGGATTCCTATCATTGAAGATGGCATTCCTCACACCAATGGAAAGTATATACAAATTCAAAGGTGAATCGATTAGATTCTACTTTAAATCACAAAGATTATTAGTATTCCAATGTTTATTCTTTACTTTTATCAGTTTGGTATTGTTCATACCAGTCACAGTGAAAGGTGATAACAAATTCCGAGACATGATACTATTGTCACAAGCCAATTGGAATGCAAATTCACCATTTCTATTCTTTTATCAAGTGCAAGTGTTTTTATTATTCTGTTCATTAATAATTTGTTATACAAGATTCAATGATGAAAGAATATATCTTTCACATGATAGTAATCATTTGGTAACATCAAGAAGTGTATTATTGACAGGCTTACCAAGATCATTGACCAATGTTCAAATGTTGAAAGATTTCCTTCAAACTGGTTATTCAAATGGTGTTTATTCAGTCTCAATCATTCTTATTAAAATATTTTCACAATCAGATAAAGATAACGATTTAAATGGTAGATTGGAACATATCTATGTCGATCCAAATACTGATATAAATCAATTACCATCAGAATTGAAAGTTGAATCAACTGGTAAAGCATTTATAACATTTTCATGTGTATCGGATGCTCATTTATTTACAAATCAATTCTCATCATACAAATGGACAAAATCATTAATTAAACGTATCACTCAACCAGTTATACCTCAAGAGTATCGTACTGAATTGGGTACTGATAATTGGAGGGCCCACCCTGCACCAAGAGTATCCGATATACTTTGGACAAAGTTACATGACCCTGCAAATTTTAGAAATGTTGGTTGGACAATACTACAAATGATTGGTATAACATTCTTCTTTTTGGTGATTGTATTCTTTGCCATCATCTTTTACGAAACTCAATTCTCAATCATTGACACAATTTCACCCATAGATTATGGTACCAAACAAGCCATGCTCGTTAGTTTAACCTCTTATTTAGCCTATTACTTTTGTCCAAGCATTATTCTAATGGGTTTAAATCATTCATTACCCGGTATTATTAGATTCATTCTAATGCGATCAAATAATTATGTTAGAAGCTTTTCAAAGAGTAAAGTCATGTTAATCACCTTTATAGCTCAATCATTAATCATCGTTATTTTCCCATCTGCTTATTTCTTAATCAATGTTAATCCAGATTCCGATCATGTTTCAAATCAAAATCTATTCTTAGTACCAATTAAATTCTTACGTAGAGGTGGTTCATTCTATATTCATTTCATTACTATATTCGCTATGTTAACTCCATTCTTAGAATTATCAAATCTTTCCGATATAGTTTATAAAATTTTATTTCATAGAAATTTAAAAACTGAAGAAATCTTTAGTTTTGAACCTTTAAATTTAAAAAAACAATATTTAAATTCATTATTATTAGTAAGTTATTATTTTTTAAAAAAAATTTAAATTAAAAAAAAAAAAAAAAAACATATTAATTTTAATTTTAATTTTATTTAAATAATAATATTAGGTAATGATGATTGGTTGTTATGGACCAATTTTTCCATTATTATGGGTATTTGTATTATCATATTTAATTGTTAAATTTTATTTAGTTAAATATGTTTGTATTGCTTCAAAGGCACCAATACCACCAAGTGATAAGTATTTTGCAGTTTCATTTCAACAATGTATTTGGTTCATTTTAACAGTGATATCAACATTTCATTTCTATTATGTAGTTTCATTTGGCCGTGTTGATTTAATGTGTGTCTATATATTCTTGGTTGTCGTTGCATTTGGTAAATATTTCCCATCTTGTTCAAAGAGTTTATGTTATAGTTTCTTTGATGGTGCAGTTTTACCATGTTTTTCAAAAGATAATGGTAAAAATAAAAAAAGTAATTCAATTGATCCAAATGATTCAGATTATTATGATGATGAAAGAGATCAAGATTATTATCAAGATTCTGATGATTCAGATTATGATGATGATGATGATGATCAATATGAAGATAATCATAGAAATAATGATGGTTATTATCAATATGATGATGATGATGATGATGAAGAAGAAGATGATGATGATGAAGAAGAATATGAAGATGAAGATGAATACGAAGATGATCAAGTAGAATTAAGAAGAAGAATGTATGGTAATAGATATAATGATAATGAATATACAGAACAAGATTCATCAGGCGAAGAATATGATGTAAATTCACCACCAGAATATTATTATGATGAAGATCGTGGTGAATTTGTTCAACAATTCCCAAGTTCTATTCATCGTCGTAATAATAATAATATGAAAAAACAAAGAGCAAATTATAGTAATAATAATAACAATAGCAATAACAATAATAATCAAAAACAGCAACAACAGCAACAACAGCAACAACAGCAACAACAGCGACAACAGCAACAACAACAACAGCAGCAACAACAAAAAAAACAAAAACATCAACAACAACAACAACAACAACAACAACAACAACAACAACAACAACAACAACAACAACAACAACAACAACATTACAATGTTAATTTAACAGAATCATTTGGATCAAGGCCACCACAACCTATTTCTAATGGTGTTTCAAGTGCAGTTTCTCAGCCAGCATTACCATTATCAGCAATTCACTCACCATTACCACCACCACCACAACCAGCAACAACAACTACTACAGATTCAAATACAGATTCTAACAGTGGATTACATGATGATTTAATTAATGAATATCTTAAAGAACCAAATCAAGATGATGTTAAATTAAATATTCATCATAAATCGAAATTAAAACAAAAGATTTTAAAGATTAAACAAAGTTATACTCAAGATCAAGGTTTTGGATTTATGTCTAGATTCTTTGGTCGTTATAAGTTACCAACTCCAGAGTCAATGACTGTTATAACTTATCTATCTCCTTATTTTGGTTTGGATATTTCTCAGTGTGAAAATGTTAAAGATATAGAAGAAGAAGAAGATCAAGATATTAACGATGATGATTATGAATATGATGATGAGGATAATTTAGGTGGAGGTGGTGATTATGAAGACTATTCTTCTTAAAAATAATAATAATAATAATAATAAATAATAATAAATAATAATAAATAATAAATAATAATAAATAATAATAAATAATAAATAATAAATAATAAATAATTATAGAATAATTTAGATCTAAAAAAAATGGTTCAAAGAATAAATTAAATCTTGTTTTTATTTTTTTTTTTATTTTTTTTAAAAACTCCACACAACTCAAAAAAAAAAAATGAGTTTCCCCACACAACTCTTTTTTTTTTTTTTTTTGTTGATAGTCTATTTTTTATTTTTTTTTAAACAGACTATTTTTTTTTTATTTTTTTTGTTAATAGTCTATTTTTTATTTTTTTATTTTTTAATTTTTATTTTTATTTTTTTTTTTTTTTTTAATCTTTTAGTCTATTTTTTTTTTTTATTTTTTTTTTTTAATCTTTTAGAACTTACACCACAACCAAACATTGTTGATTTTAAGAAAATGTCTCTTCAGCTCGATATTGATCGTAAGTGTATAAAAATTAAAAAAATAAAAATAAAAAATTAAAAAAATAAAAAATGAAAATTAAAAAATTAAAATAATAAAAATAAATAAAATAGCTTCAAAAGTTGAAGGAAAAGTTAAACAGGTTTTTAATGATTTAGGAAATGTGACACCTCGTTCAAATTATCACCCACACCATTATTATCGAACAAGTTGTAATCCACAATATAATTCACAAAATCAACATGAAACACAATATCAAAAGGTGGAACTTCAAATTTGCCAACTTGGGACATCTCTTATTGATGTTTCTCACAACAAACAAAATGATTTACAACAACAACAACAACAAGAACAACAACAACTACAACAACTACAACAAAAACTACAACAACTACAACAACAACAACTACCACAATTGAATGAACAACAACAACAACAACAACAACAACAACAACAACAACAACAACAACAACAACAACAACAACAACAACAACAACAACAACAACAACAACAACAACAACAACAACAACAACAACAACAACAACAACAACAACAATTACTACCACAAATGTATGAACAACAACAACAATTACTACCACAAATGTATGAACAACAACAACAATCACTACCACAAATGTATGAACAACAACAACTACAACAACAACTACAACAAATACAACAACAACTACAACAAATACAACAACAACAACTACAACAACAACTACAACAAATACAACAACAACAATCACTGCCACAAATGTATGAACAACAACAACAATTACTACCACAAATCTATGAGCAACAACAATCACTACAACATATGTATGATCAACAACAAAAACAACAGCAACAATCACTACAAATGAATGATCAACAACAATCACTACCATATATGTATGATCAACAACAATCACTGCAACAAATGAATGATCAACAGCAATCACTACCACATATGTATGATCAACAACAGCAGCAACAACAACAACAACAACCACTACCACAAATGGATGAACAACAATCACTACCACTAATGTATGAACAACAACAACATCATCAGCAACAACAACAACAACAACAACAACAACAACAACAACAACAACAACAACAACAACAACAACAAGAACAAGAACAAGAACAAGAACAAGAACAAGACCAAGAACAACAACAACAACAACAACAACAACAACAACAACAACAACAAGAACAAGAACAAAAACAACAACAACAACAACAAGAACAAAAAAAAAAAAAACAACGAAATGGAAAAAGAAATGATAAAAAGAATTTAGAAAAATCAATAGTAAAAAGGGCAAAAGGAGACGTAAAACATATGGAACAATCATTTTTAGATCTCTTTGAATCAATTGATTATCCCCTGTCAATAAGACATGAATTAGAAATAGTACCTAAAATAAATAGTACTAATTCAAATCAAATGATAAGGGTTGTAAATAACAAGTTAGTGGTATTCCCAAACAAAGCTTATAATAGTCAAACTTTGAGAGTTTATTTTCAAAGCACTTTAGATTTAGAAATGTATGATTTGAATGTAGAGCCAGGTGATGGATTTACTGTTAAAGTTGGACCTTTAAATCGATTTTCAGATATTTATTATACTGAAATAAAAGTAAGTGGGATAATGAACGGACGAGATTTAATATTTACTTTTCAATTTCAACCAAAACCAAACCAAAATGGGCTAAAACATACAATTATTGCACCGCCAATTAAAACTTTTACAAAAGCTGAACATTTTACTCCACCAGATTGGTGTATGTTGATTAATAAAAAAAATATGTCAAAAGATAATTTAAAAAAATATCAAGGGAAGTCATATTATAAAATTACAGTGTTGGTTGATTTTGTTAAGATTCCAAAAAACACCAAGGATCCCAATAACGATCAACGTAAATTATTAGCTATAAACTTAAAAGGTACAAAAGAAGGTAATAGTTTCACTATTCATCAAATAAAAGGTGATGAAAGGTCACCACCAAGCCTTCCAGGAATGGATTCATATAAAAGTGATTTTCCACTTAGGGTTACAAAAAAAAGATTCATCGAATTTTATGTGGCCTTGGAAGATGATAAATATCAAATAAAAGTTTTTTATGAAAATGCTCAATCGCTTGATAAAAGATTAACAGGAACCCAACAAGAAAAAGAAAATATTCAAAATGAAGAAAATGAAAAAATAAGCAATATCACTTATTTCTGTTTATTAGAAATTAATGATTCATAATATGTTGGGGGGAAAAAAAAAAAAAAAAAAAAAAAAAAAAAAAAAAAAAAAAAAAAAAAAAAAAAAAAAAAAAAACTAGTAATTAATAATTCAAATAGTTAAATAGTCATTAATTAAAATTTTGATAGTTTGACTATTTAATTTTATTATTTTTTTAAAAAATATATTTAAAAATTAAATAAAAATAAATCAAAAAAAAAAAAAAAAAAAAAAAAAACATAAAGTCAATTGATTTACCATAAAGTTCAAAATTCCACAAAAACATATTTTTTCTTTGAATCATCAAAAAAAAAAAAATCTATTTTAATTTTTATTTTTTTTATTTTTTTATTTTTTTTTGGTCATCATAAATCAGAAATTCTAATTTTAAAAAAAAAACAAAAATAGTTAAATAAATAAAAAAAAAAAAAAAAAAATTTAAAAAATGACAACTAAATACATAGTTTTGGTTAGAGCACTTAGTACAAAGATTAAAATGAAAGATTTAAAAGATCAATTAGAAAAGATTAAAGGATTTAAAAATTTAAAAACATTTTTTACAACTGGAAATATTATTGTGGATGTACAACAAACAATGACTAAAAAAGAAGTTTGTATGGAGATTTCAAATGTTCTATCAAATGAATACCAAATGGAGAAACCATTGATGGCAATTTTCAATATTGAAGAATATAATGATATATTATCATCAAACCCATATGAAAAATCAAATGAAACTAAAACTGTGATTTTCTTTCCAATTAATGAATTTTTAAAACAATCTGATTGTGATAAAGATAAAGATTTCATGACAAAATCATCTCAATGGCAATTAGTAAATGGTGTCATTTGGTATTTAGGTCCAACAACTGGTACTGCTTCTGATGTTAAAATTTTTAAATTAATTGAAAAAAAGATAAAACCAGGTTCAAATCATGAATATACATTTCGTACTTTAAGATCAAGTCAAAAAATATTAGATACTGCAAATAAATAAAATAAAGTAAAAATAAAATAAAGTAAAATAAAATAAAATTAAATAAAATAAAATAAAATAAAATAAATAAATTATTTATTTATTTTTTTTATTTTATTTTTTATTTTTACTTTATTATTATTATTTTTTCTATAACAAAATTAATTTTTTCAGTTTTTTAAAAAAAAAAAAAAAGATTTGTTTTTTTTTTTTTCTCTTTTGGTAATTTAATTTTTTACTTTATTATTTTTTTTTTTTTTTTTTTAATTAATTATTTTGTTTTTCCTTTTCTCCAAATATAAACTTTTTTATTTTTTTTGTTTTTTATAATTTTGTTTTACTTTTTCTATTATATATATTTTTTTTTTATTATCAAATATAACACAATGGAAAATAACTATTTTTGCACAATAAATGATTTATTATTAGATACATCACTGATTGTTGATGAATATTCATGTCCTCTTTGTAATCAAATATTATATAAAGCTGAAATTTATCAATGTAAAGAGGTATGAAGTTGAAATAGTAAAAAAAAAAAAAAAATTTAATTTCTAGATTTTAATGAAAGTAAAAAAAAAAAAAAAAAAACTAATTTTTCATTTTTTTTTTTTTTTTTCTGTTTCAACAAAAAAAAAAAAAAAAAAAAAAAAAATTATTGGGGATTTTGGAATTGTAAAGAATGTTGGTTAGATTTAATAACAGAAGGTGAGCAGCGTAAAGATTGTAAATGTATAATTCAATCAATTAATGATTTATCAAGATCAATATTCATTGAAAATAAATTTTCAAATCAAAAAATAAATTGTCCATTTTCATTTTCATATATAAAGAAAGATTATCAATATATTGGAGGTAGTGGTGATGATGATGATGATTATGATGATGAAAATGATTCAATACCATTAATTAAAGATAAAGAGAATGGATGTAAACAAATAATTACAGTGGAAGAATTAGATACACATTTAAAACAATGTCAATTTAAATTTGTTGAATGTCCAAATAAAAAGAATGGTTGTGAAATTCAATTTAGATTTAACAAATTAGAGATTCTAAAAGATCATGAACAAATATGTGATTCAAGATTTGAAAAATGTAAACATTGTTTAGAATTAATTGTATTTAAAAATTTAAATTCTCATCAAGATCAATGTATTAAAACATTAATTGAGTGTATTAGTTGTAAAAGTCACATTGAAAGAGGAAAATTGAAAAAACATTTAAATCTAAATTGTCCAAATGAAATCGTTGATTGTGCATTCAAAGCCAATGGTTGTAATGATCAAATGAAAAGAGTCGATCTATCACAACATTTATTAATTTCAAAACATATGTTATTCATTTCAGAATCGATTGAAAAACAGCAAAATCAAATCCAACATACTAAAAGAAAATATTTAAAATTAAAAAGAAAAATTCAAGAAATTAATGAAAATTCAATTAATAAAATTTATGAAAATGATTGGTTCATAAAGAATTTTACAAAATCAAAAAAAAAAGTTGGTTCTTTTTTTTTAGGTCCTGAATTTAAAATTGGTTCTTTTGAATTTGGTTTATCATTGTATCCAAATGGTAGAATTGATACATTTGAAAATCATTTAGTAATTGCATTATTTGAAAAAAGTGGTCTTTATAAATCAGTAACTGTAGAATCTGATTTTACATTAATTAATAAAGAAGAATCTGATAATAATAATAAAAACTATTTTTTTGAAAATTGTAAGTTAAAACTAAATTATTTTAATAAAAAATTCTATACAAATTCTAATTAATTTATTTTTATTTAATAATAACAACAACAATAACTTTAACAACAATAACTATAACAACAACAACAACAACAACAAATAGTAATTCAACCAAAAAAATGGTATTGTAATAGAATGATGAAATTTGAAAAGATCAACAAAAATGGGTTTTTAACTAATGATACACTACATATAAAGTTTAAAATTGAAGTTTTTAATTGGATTTTAACACCTTTTGAGACAGATGCTTAAAAAAAAAAAAAAAAAAAAAAAAAAAAAGGTAAAAATAAAGGTAAAAAAAAAAAAAATAAAGAAAAAAATTTAAAAGTAAATAAAAAATAAAATAAAATTGCGGTATAGGCCAATCTTTGGAAATTAAAAAAAGTCAGAAATCTAGATTTTTTTTTTATGAATTATTTTAAAATGATTAATTTTTAAAAAAAAAGTTTTCCACATACACACGGTTGGAGCTTACAAAATTAGGTAAAGATATATCTAGAAAAAAAATAATAAAATAATAAAAAATAAAAAATACCAATAATATAATTATTTTAATAATAATAAAAAAAAAAAAAAATAAAAAAAATAATAATAAAATAAAATTAATAACAAAGTATTAAAAGTAAGAGATTTGGTTATTTAAAATAATTACCAATATTGGAAAGCTATCATGTTTACGAATAATTTGACCATTATTATAGTATTGTGGCTCTCTATTTTGGTCTTTTATAGTATATATTTGATCATGAACGGAACCTGGGAATCCCTCAGGATGTAGTAACAATAATCTGTATGATCTAGTGCATACCTCACAATGAAATTTGACCACATGACTTTGCTTTTACCAGAATAGTATTTTTTTTTTGGATTTGGTAATCAGTGGGAGTTTCAATAACAATAGAGGTAGATTCAGCAGCAATTGCACGATAAAGCACATTAGATATAGGATGTTTTAAAAAGCCAACTGATTCAACAAGTTTATCATATCTCTTTTCCATTTTTTCCTTGCATACAACTCAAAGTGAATGAATGGTTGACTATAGTGATTTTGAAATGTTTTTGGACTAATACCAAAAGTAACACATATTTCATAAATTGGAAGATATTGTTTCCAATATAAGAGAGTCTAGCACAAAAAAAAATAAAAAATAAATAATGTTATTAATTAATTCATTTTATTTTTTACATTTTTTATTTTTTTTTTTTTTTGTTTATAATTTTTTTTTTTTTTTACATTTTGTTTAATTTATGACTTGGTGTAATTTTACCAAATTATTTAATTTAATTAAATCTAATTTAATTTAATTTAATTTTTTTTTTTTTCATTTAATTTTAAAAAATGAGTAGTTTTTAATGGAACATATTATTGTCTAAAAATAGATATTTATTTTTAAAAATAATATTATTTTTTTTTTTCTATTCAAAATTAGAAATTTCCAGAAAATCTTAAAAAATACGTATTTCATTTTAAAAGTTAAGGTAATTTTGTTTTTTTATCTAAAAAAAAAAAACATATTATTGTAAAAAAGAATATGTATTTTTGGAATAATAATATTATTTTAAAAATTTACACAAAAATCTTTTGTCTTTATGAACATTTTAAAATCAAAAATTAAATTAAATTAAATTAAATTAAATTAAATTAAATTATATTAAATAGGTATAATTTTTTGACTTGTGGAAAAAAAAAATTATTATGTGAAGGGGTAAAAATTTTTACATAAAATTTAATTATGTTAATCGGGGTGTTAAATTTTTCTTTAAATTTTTTTTTTTAAGTTGTATTTTTTTGATTAAATAAATAAATTCATAATTATTTCCTTCTATTAATAAAAAAAAAAAAAAAAAAAAAATTCATAATTATCTCCTTCTATCAATAAAAAAAAAAAATAAATAAATTCATAATTATTTCCTTCTTTTAATAAAAAAAATGGTAAACTCTTGACCAAGAAAAAAGCAAATGACTCAACCAAATTTAATGTTGTATTCTTTTGGATTAGAACCTGATATTATAGATAAATTATTAAATTTAATTAATGAAAATGAAGAACTTAAAGAAAAACGTATTAAAGATAAACATATAATTTGTGTGGGTGTTTAATATTAAAATAAAACTATAAAAAATAAATATAATAATAAAAATAAAAATAAAAATAAAAAATAAAAAATAAAAATAAATGTTGAAAATGAATAAATTAATAACATTATTTTTTTATTTTTTTTTTTGTGTTAGACTCTCTTGTGTTGGAAACAATATCTTCCAATTAATGAGATATGTGTTACTTTTGGTAATAGTCCGAAAACATTTCAAAATCACTATAGCCAAACCATTCATTCACTTTGAGTTGTATGCAAAGGAAATAATGGAAAAGAGATATGATAAACTTGTTGAATCAGTTGGCTTTTTAAAACATCCTATATCTAATGTGCTTTATCGTGCAATTGCTGCTGAATCTACCTCTATTGTTATTGAAACTCCCACTGATTACCAAATCCAAAAAAAATTACTATTCTGGTAAAAGCAAAAGTCATGTGGTTAAATTATTCGTAAACATGATAGCCTTCCAATCTTGAGTAATTATTTTAAATAACCAAATCACTTCCTCTTACCTTAATAATTTGTTATTAATTTTTATTTTATTATTATTATTATTATTATTTTATTATTACAATAATTATATATTATTGGTATTTTTTATTTATAAAAATTAAAATCTGGGGCAATATAAAAAAAAAAAAAATAAAAAAAATAAAAAAAAAAAATGTGAAAATTAAAAAAATAAAAAAAAATAAAAATATTTACACCAACTTTTCATTTTTACATAAAATTTATAAAAAAAAAAAACAAAAAAAAACAACAACAACAACAAATAGTAATTCAACAATATATTTTTTTTTATGTTTTTTTTTTTACATTTTCTTTTTGGCTTCACATTACTGTTTTTTTTTTTTTTTTTTAAAATTTTAATCAAACTATTTTTGTGCGATGTCAATTATTTCTAGATTTTTATCTCTTTTTTAGATTACTAAAACAAATATGATAAGATTAAAATATTAAAAAAAAAAAATAAGGGGGAATTCAATATTAATTTATTTTTAAAAATGATTGTTTGTATATATACTATATTTTATTTTACTTAATTTTTTTTAAAATTTTTGGGGTTATAAATATATCTCTTATTAAAGATATTTTTAATAATTAAAAATCTCTTATTAAAGATATTTTTAATAATTAAAATTTTTGGGGTTATAAATATATCTCTTATTAAAGATATTTTTAATAACCAAACTCACAAAGATTAAAATTTACCAATCATTTTATAACCAAGACACTATCTTGATTTTTTTTTTTTTTTTATTTTTTTTTTTTTTTAAAAGTTGCTGTTTATCCATTTAATTTTTAATTATTTAATACTTTTTTTTTTTTTTTTTTTTCTTTATTCTTACTAAATTTTATTTATTTATTTATTTATTTATTTATTTATTTATTTATTATTTTTGTATAAAAAGTGAAATAAAAATGATTGAAAGTCAAAGGGAATTTAATTGTATTGGTGGTGATAATCAGAATGGTGTCGCAGTTATTGGTGTAGGTTTTAAAATCCCATTAGATCTAGAAAATTGTTTATCAAGTCCAAGTGAATTATATTCAGCATTATTTAATGAATTTGATAGTGTAACAAAGAATACAAGTTCACGTTGGTCTGATAACTATTTTAAAAATGGTGATATTGTTAGTCTTAGTGCAGGTTTATTACCACTCAGAGAAATTAAATCATTTGATCCAACTTTTTTCGGTATTAATCCATCCGATGCAGATTTAATTGATCCTCAACAAAGATTATTATTAAAATGTAACTTTTTTTTATTTTATTTTTATTTTTATTTTTTTATTATTAACAAATTTAATTAAATAAATATATTAGGTGTTTGGAATGCATTAGAAGATGGTGGTATTGACCCAATCAGTATTCGTTCATCAGATACTAGTGTCTACATTGGTTGTTCAACTATTGACTATTTTCTTTTAAATAGAAATCCTGTTGATCCTCATAATCATGGTATTCAAACCGCAAGTTATTCAATTCCAAATAGAATATCATATTGCTTTGATTTTAGAGGTGAAAGTTTGTTTGTTGACACTGCATGTTCATCATCACTAAATGCAGTTCATCTTGGTTACAATTCAATTATAAATTTAAAATCAAAATTATCAATTGTTGGTGGTTCCAATTTAATTTTAGGTATGAATTATCTTTTTATTTATTTTTTTTTTTTTTTTTTTTTTGTACTATTATTAATATTATTATTAATATTATTATTATTATTTTTATTTTACTGACATATATATATTTCCTAGATCCACAAAATAGTATTTTTTTTTCTAAACAACAGGTGAATGGTCCAAGTGGTAAATGTAATAGTTTTTCAGAAGAAGCAGATGGCTTTGTTCGTAGTGAGACAGTTGGTGTAGTAGTATTAAAGAATTTAAAAGATGCAATTAAAGATGGTGATAGAATTTATTGTGTAATTCAAGGTTCAAATTCAAATGTTGACGGAAATTATGAAAAATTAAATTATATTTCACCTTCAAAATTATCACAAGCTGAAAATATTACCAAAGCATTAAAATCAACAAATGGTGCGGTGAATGCATCTGATATTGATTATTTCGAATGTCACGGTACTGGTACACCAACTGGAGATCCAATCGAATTAGAAGGTATATCAATTGCATTAAATAGAACTCAACAATCTACAACATTATCAAATCCACTTTTAATAGGTTCAATTAAATCAAATATTGGTCATGGTGAGGCAAGTAGTGGTATAGCCAGTTTAATTAAATGTTGTGTAATGTTTAAATATCGTCAATTTTTACCAAATATTAATTTCAAAACACCAAATCCATTAATCAAATTTAAAGAATGGAATTTAAAAGTTGTAACTGAACCAGTTCCATTCAATAATAATAAACAAACTATTATGGCAATTAATAATTTTGGTGTTTCTGGTAAGATTTTAATATAACAATAATAAGAGCAAAACAAGATAATCAAACTACTAATATTTACTATTTTTTATTTTTATTAAATAGGATCAAATTGTTGTATTATTTTATCAGAATATAAAAGTAATAACAACAATAATAATGATTTTAAAGCAACAACACATTTAAAATCAAAGAAATTTATTATACCATTTTCATCAAATTCCTCAACATCATTAGACAATTATAAATCATTACTTTCAAATGAAACAAATAATTTTCAAGATTTTGTTATTAAACAAATTAATAATAAATCAACATCATTAATTCAAAGATCAGTAATCATTGCAAGTAATTGGAGTGAATTTAATGAGTCATCAAATGAAATTCAATCAAATATTAAAAAATCAATTATATCTAATATCACAATTAAAAAAAAGAATGCAGTTACAGTATTTGTATTTTGTGGTCAAGGTTCGCAATATAATAAAATGGCATTATCATTATATGAAAATGAACACATTTTCAAATCAACAATGGATAAATTAGATAAAGAACTATCCAAACACTATGGGTATTCAATTTTAGAAAAATTAAGATCAATTACAGATGAAGATTTAGTAACAATTCATCAACCAATTTTAGCAATTCCAGTTAATGTAATGGTTCAAGTATCTCTATATGAATTGTATAAACATTGGGGTATTAAATCAGATATTATGGTTGGTCATTCGTTTGGAGAAATCGCTTGCTCTTATTGCTCTGGTATGGTTGATTTTAAAACATTATGTTATTTAACATACCACAGATCAGTAGCTCAGAATAAAACAATTGGATCAGGTAAAATGTTATCAATTAATATTGGTGCTAAAGAATACTTGGATTCTTATTCAACTAAATATCCATCGGTAGAAATCGCATGTTATAATAGTGAAACATCAATCGTTATTGCAGGCAATGAAGAATTATTAAATGAAATTTCAAAAGATTTAAAATCAAAAGATATTTTTACAGCAATGTTACCATCATTATCAGCATTTCATACAACACACCAATCAGTTATTAAAGATGATATTTGCTCATTGAATTTTAAATCGACATTATCAAAAATAACAGTATTTTCCACAGTCACATCTAATCAGTTTGGTATTAATAATAATAATAATAATAATAATAATCAACTTAATTCAAATTACCTTTTTCAAAATGTTATTCAACCAGTTAAATTTAGTGAGACAATATCAAATATATATAAATACATTGAATCAAATGATATGGGTAATGAAATAACATTTATTGAAATTGCACCACACCCAACATTACAATATTATTTAAATCAAATGAAGTCACAACAATCAGAATACTTTAATAATGGTGAAAAGATTTCAATCTATTCAGCATGTAATAAAAAGAAGAATGATTATAATGAATTTTTAAAAACAATTTCAACATTGTTTGTAAATGGTTATAATAATATTAATTTTAAATCTCAAATTATTAATAATAATAATAATGATAATAATAATAATTTTAATTTACCATTATATCAATGGGATGATAATGAATATTATAAAATTCATCCAACATGGAAAAAAGCAAATAAAAATGGACCATCAATTAATCATCTTGGAAATCTAAATGATTCTTCAATTAAATCATTTAAAACCTATATTAATACAAGAAAACCACAATTCCAATGGTTAAAAGGTCATTCTTTAAAAGGAAAAGTTGTATTCCCTGGTATGGGTTATATTTCAAATTTACTCTCAGTTTATAATATGAACCAAGATATTACAATTAATGAAATTCAATTCAAAAGTGCATTTATTTTAGTCGATGGTGTTAATAACTGTTTAGAGACATCGATTGTACCATTAACAAAGAATGAATTCAATATTAAATTTCATTTTAAAGATTTAAAAACAAATAAATGGGTATTATGTGCAAATGCTAATTATAGTTTATTTAAACATAATGATAATAATGATAAACTTGATATTGAAAAATTAAAATCTAATTGTAATTATACAATAATTTCAAAAGATGAATTATATAATAATATTAGAGCTAAAAGTGGATTGATTTATAAAGGTTTATTTCAAGGTGTTAAAGAAGCTTTCATTGGTAATAGATGTTCGTTAACAGTTTTATCATTAAATGAAATTGAAAACCAACAAGAGTTTAAACATTTATTAGAGAATAGAAACTTCAATTCATTATTTAATACAGCAATTTTAGATTCATGTTTACATGGTTCACTTCACTCAAAAGAACAATCTCAAATTTATTTTGACAAATGTGAAGGTTTTAAATATTATTCAAACAATATTAATTTAGCAACTTCGAAAAGAAATGAGTACAAAGAGATTAATGTTTATATTGAAACGAATCCCGTGATCAATTCAACAGTTATTGTAAGTTTAAAAATTATGTTACCAGATGGAACATTATTAATTGAAATTCAAAAAGTAGTTTGTAAATCATCAATACCAATTATTGATAGTACCTCAGTTATTCAACCATCACCAAAAGATTTACACACACCATATTATCAACCAAAAAACTCATTAATTAAACCACCACAATCATTTAAACATTTACATTGTATGAAAGAATTTGCAAGTATAGAATCTGATAATAGAGAAATGGTGTATATGTCAATTTATCATTTAATTTTTAAAGCCATCAATGCTAGATCTCCAACAAAAATCAATTTAGAATCCCTTGAAAATTTAACATTAGATCAATTTAAAGAATTAATAAAAGACAGTGCAGCAAATATTCAACGTTCCAATCAATTTATATATGAATGTTTAAAACTATACCATACAAATCATTCAAATTATAAAAAAAATCAAATTAAAGATTTTATTAAAGAATGTGAAGATTTTAATGGATATAATCAAATAATTTTTAAAACAATTAAAATCTATGCAAAATCATTATTCCCATTACCAGATGACGATCCATTTACAGATACAATTCAATCATTGTTTGAAGATGATCAATTAGAAAACGTTTACATCCATTTAAAACACCTTTATCCAGTAAACAATTTATTAAGTGAAATCGTTTTTCAATCAATTAAACCAATAATAAATCAAACATCAACATTTAGAATTTTAGAAATAGGAGCAGGTTATGGTACAATCTCACAATTAATATTTGACAAACTCGAACAACTATTAGCAGATAATTTCACATCATCAAGAATTGATATAGAATATACATTTACTGATATTTCAAATACTTTCTTACCAAGAGCAAAAGAGAGATATTCAAAATATAAAAGATTCAACATAATTTACAAACTCTTAGATTTAGAACTTCCTTTAACAGAGGGAATTCAAGATTTTAGACCATTATATTATGATATAGTTGTTATGTCAAATGTTTTACATGTTGTAAAAGATATTAATTTCAGTACAAATGAAATCTATAAAGTTTTAAAACAAAATGGTCAATTAATATTTGTAGAACCAACATATAAAAATTTATATCTTGATACTATATTTGGCATATTTCCACAAGTAAGTAGTTATTAATATTTATTATTATCTATTTATTAATCTAATATATTTTTTTTTGTAAGTGGTGGTCATTTAATGATGATATTAGAACTGATAGATGTTGTCTTGAACCTTCAAAATGGTTTGAATTTTTAGAAACAATTAATTTTAAAGATACAATTATTTTGGGTCAAGATAACAAAGAAATCTTGAAAAATGTTGAAAATTCAATAATATTAGTACAAACTAGAAAACCATCACAACTTGAATTATCGATAAATAATTCACCATCAACCAACCAATTCAAATCTTTTGAAAACATAATATTATATACTGATGATAACCAACAACCAAATGATTGTAGTGAAATTATCGATTTATTAAAATCATTAGAACTACCAATTAAAATAATTAACAATATAGACCAATTTAATCAAATTATTAAAACACAATATAATAATAATAATAATAATAATAATAATAATAATAATAATAATAATAATAATAATAATAATACTAATAACAATTTAATAATATTTTTAAAATCAGTTAATCAATTAAATACTAATAATTATAAAGATATTACATTTGAATATGTTCAAATCAATCAAATTTTAGTAAAATTAGAACTTGAAGAAAATTATAAATTATTATTAATAACTAATAATTCTCAATCAAGTAATTATTTATCAAATTCATTAATTGGTACATCAAGATATTTATTTGCAGATATAGTATCATCAAAATTAGATATTATTACAATTGATTTCGATACCGTTTCAATTAAGAACCATCAAAATGTTATATCAGTTATTAACCATTTATTAGATTCAAAAGATAATAGTGAAAGAGAATATTATATTATTAATAATGAAATTAATATTGAAAGATATAAAAATGAATCAAATATTAAACATCAATTAAAATCAAAAACCTTTCAAGAAAATAAAGATGAATTAATGGTACAATTAGACTCAAATTTAGAATATAGATTAAAATCAAAATCAAAACAAGAATTAAAATCAACTCATGTTGAAATTCAAGTTAAAGCAATTGGAATTAATTATAAAGATTATGCAACTTACAGTGGTTTAATCGATTCAATCATAGAAATTGATAAAGATAAAGAAAAGGATGAAAATTATGACCAAAATTATCCAAGTATTGGTAATGATTTTAGTGGTGTAATTACAAGAATTGGTAGTGATGTTAGAAAGTTTAAAGTTGGTGATGAAGTATGTGGTTTAGCACCTAAAACATCCGCTTCACATATTATCACTGAAGAAGGTTATCTTTGTAAGAAACCATCAAACATTAGTCACTCTGAAGCTGCATCATCAGTAACAGTTTACACAACATCATTTCAAAGTATTTATAGCATTGGTGATTTAAAGAAAAATGAAACCATATTAATTCATTCAGGTAGCGGTGGTATTGGTTTATCTGCATTGGAAATATTAAAATGGAAAAATCATCAAGGTTACATATTTGCAACTGTAGGCTCTGAAGATAAAGTTAAATATTTAACAGATACCTATGGTTCATTCATAACTGGTATATATTCATCCAGAGATAAGGACTATCAAGATCAAATTAAAGAGAAATTAAAATCATTAGGTTGCGATATCGATCATCAAGGAGTAGATCTAATATTGAATACACTATCAGTAGAGTACATGGATTCAAATTTTAAATGTTTAAATCAAAAAGGTAGATGTATTGATCTTTCAATCACTCATTTAACTCCATTTGATTATATGGATTATAATAAATTCAAATTCAATGTTTCCTATGGTAATATTGAACTTGTTGTATTACCATCCAAAATTATTAAAGATCATTTAAAAAAGATGCTTAAAGCCTTTTCATTAGGTAGTTTAAGATTTATACCTATTGTTGAATTTTCAAATTTGAATATAAGAAATGCAGTCGAATACATTAATCAACGTAAACATATTGGTAAAATTGTAGTAAAGAATGATGTTGATTTTATAAATAAATTATTTATTGAACAACAACAACAACAAAACTCTGTTGAAAATAATGAAATTTTAATGAAAGATAAATATGATATTTCAAATTTAGAACTTGGTAAAAATATATTATTAACTGGTCAAACAGGTATTATTTTAACTATATTAAAATGGTTATATAAACATTCAAATAATTCAATTGAAAATATTATTATAATTTCCAAATCAAAATTAAAATGGGAATTAGAATTATTTATAAATGAATCAACTAATAATAGAATTAAAATTCATTATAAACAAGCTGACGTTGGTAATAATAATGAATTAAATCAGTGCTTTGAAGAATTAAGATTACGACATTCAATTGAAGATATTAATTCAATTTTCCATTTTGCATTTATTAATGATATTGGTCAATTTGAAGATGTTAATATGAATCGTATGGATATCGCTCATCATGCTAAAGCAATTGGTTCACTTAATTTACATAACCAATCTATTGAACGTAAATGGAATATTAAACAATTTGTATTGGCATCTTCGGCGTTATCAGTATTTGGTGGAGACAACCAATGTTGTTATATCAGTGCTTGTTCAGTTTTAGACTCCTTATCAAAGTATAGAAAATCAATTGGTCTTCCATCTTTATCAATTAACTTTGGTGGTGTAACATCAACTGGTTTCGTATCTCGTAGTGGTGCTGTCGAAGCTAACCTTGAAAGTTCTATTATCAATTTAATTACACCACAATCATTAATTTCTTCATTGGATTTATTTATTCAAAACTCTCAAACCTTTTCAAACTATACTCATTTCAATTTCATATATGATAATATAGAATCATATTCACTCAACAGAATGTTATTTAAATTTGACTATTTAATCAACCAACATTCCTCATTAGTTTCAAATAAAAGATTAGGTGGAATAAATGAAAATAATAATATTGGTGATTTATTAGTATCAAAAATTGGTGAACTTTTATCAATTGAGCCATCAAAATTGAATTTAGATTTTAGATTAGTTGGTAAGTTTTGTTTTTTTTTATTTATAATTTTTATTTTATTATTACTAATCTTTTCTAAAAATTAATAAATAAAATTAGATTATGGTTTAGATTCATTGGTTATCGTTCAACTTAAAAATTTTATTGATAAACAATTCCAACCTCATTTAATTTCAATTTTACAATTACAAAATAATAAAATCTCAACAACAATAGAAATTATAATCAAAGGATATAATAATAATCAAAATAAAAAAATTAAAAATGAACAATCAAATGACATTCCAAGTGTAGTTCAAAAAGAAACTATCAAAGATAACAATGAAAATAAAGACGATATAAAAATCGATATGGATGATAAAAAAGAAAATTTAAAAGGTAAAAAAGAGAATATTGATGACAAAAAAGAAAATAACAATTAGCCATAATTTCAAAATCGTTAGTTTTATAAAGTTTTTGTATTCAAAACAATAATTAAAAAATAAAGTGATAATAATTTTACAAAAAATATTGTTACAAAAAAACAAAGATTAACCAAAAAAATTGATTTAATTAAATGGTTTTATTATTTATTTTTTTTTTTTTAAAATTTAATTAATTTATAAAATTATACTTCATTTTTTAAAAAGATAAATTAGTGGGGGGACAAATTAATGGTCATTTTCTTTTTTTAAAATTCCTTATTTTCTCTTATTATTACTATATAGAGTTTAAATATTTTTTTATTTTTTTTTTTTTTTTTTTTTATTAAACCAAAATAGGGGCAAAAAAAACAAAAATACAAAAAAATTATTATTTTTTTTTTTTTTTATTTGCCATTTTCACCACAAAATAACATTACTACATAAAAATAAATAAATAAATAATTTTTTTTTTTTTTTATTTCAAAAACCGTTCTTGTGTTAAATCGAAATGGGCTTGTAGAATTTAAAAATGATAGTAAGTTTATTACAATATTGGGTGTTTGAAATTTTTTTTTTTTTTTCTATTTATTTTATTTTTAATTTAATGTTTTAATACCTTTTTTTTTATTTTTTTTTTAATTAGTTTATTTATTTATTTATTATTTTAGTATATCATATTAAGTGGAATACAAATGATTAAAAGTCAAAGAGAATTTAATTGCATTTGCGGTGATAATCAAAATGGTGTCGCAGTTATTGGTGTAGGTTTTAAAATACCATCAGATCAAGAGAATTGTTTATCAAGTCCAAGTGAATTATATTCCGCATTATTGAATGAATTTGATGGTGTAAAAAATGATACAAGTACGCGTTGGTCTGATAACTATTTTAAAAATGGTGATATTGTTAGTAATAGTGCAGGTTTATTACCACTCAAAGAAATTAAATCATTTGATCCAACTTTTTTCGGTATTAATCCATCAGATACTGATTTAATTGATCCTCAACAAAGATTATTATTAAAATGTAACTTTTTTTTATTTTATTTTTTATTTTTATTTTTTAATGTAAATTATTATTAACAATTTTAATTTATTTAAAAAATTATATATATATTATTATTATTAGGTGTTTGGAATGCATTAGAAGATGGTGGTATTGACCCAATCAGTATTCGTTCATCAGATACTAGTGTCTACATTGGTTGTTCGAATATCGATTATTATCTTTTAAATAGAAATCTTATTGATCCTCATAATCATGGTATTCAAACTGCAGGTTATTCAATTCCAAATAGAATATCATATTGCTTTGATTTTAGAGGTGAAAGTTTGTTTGTTGACACTGCATGTTCATCATCACTAAATGCAGTTCATCTTGGTTACAATTCAATTTTAAATTCAAAATCAAAATTATCAATTGTTGGTGGCTCAAATTTAATTTTAGGTATGAATTATCTTTTTATTTTTATTCGGTTATTATAATTTATTATAATTTATATTATTATTATTATTATTATTTTATTTTATTTTTTATAAATACTAACATATATATAATTTCTAGATTCACAAAATAGTATTTTTTTTTTCTAAACAACAGGTGAATGGTCCAAGTGGTAAATGTAATAGTTTTTCAGAAGAAGCAGATGGCTTTGTTCGTAGTGAAACAGTTGGTGCGATAGTATTAAAGAATTTAAAAGATGCAATTAAAGATGGCGATAGAATTTATTGTGTAATTCAAGGTTCAAATTCAAATGTTGACGGAAATTATGAAAAATTAAATTATATTTCACCTTCAAAATTATCACAAGCTGAAAATATTACCAAAGCATTAAAATCAACAAATGGTACAGTCAATGCATCTGATATTGATTATTTCGAATGTCACGGTACTGGTACACCAATCGGAGATCCAATTGAATTAGAAGGTATATCAATTGCATTAAATAGAACTGAACAATCTACAACATTATCAAATCCACTTTTAATAGGTTCAATTAAATCAAATATTGGTCATTGTGAAGCAAGTAGTGGTATGGCCAGTTTAATTAAATGTTGTGTAATGTTTAAATATCGTCAATTTTTACCAAATATTAATTTCAAAACACCAAATCCATTAATCAAATTTAAAGAATGGAATTTAAAAGTTGTAACTGAACCAGTTCCATTCAATAATAATAAACAAACTATTATGGCAATTAATAATTTTGGTGTTTCTGGTAAGATTTTATTATAAAAATAATAAGAACAAAAATAAATCATCTAATATTTACTATTGTTTATTTTTATTAAATAGGATCAAATTGTTGAATTATTTTATCAGAATATAAAAATAATAATAATAATAATAATAACAATAACAATAATGATTTTAAAGCAACAACAAATTTAAAATCAAAAAAATTTATTATACCATTTTCACCAAATTCATCAACATCATTAGACAATTATAAATCATTACTTTCAAATTTATCAAATGAAACAAATAATTTTCAAAATTTTGTTATTAAACAAATTAATAATAAATCAACATCATTAAATCAAAGATCAGTAATCATTGCAAGTAATTGGAGTGAATTTAATGAGTCATCAAATGAAATTCAATCAAATATTAAAAAATCAATTATATCTAATATCACAATTAAAAAAAAGAATGCAGTTACAGTATTTGTATTTTGTGGTCAAGGTTCACAATATAATAAAATGGTATTATCGTTATACGAAAATGAACAAGTTTTCAAATCAACAATGGATGAATTAGATAAAGAATTATCCAAACACTATGGGTATTCAATTTTAGAAAAATTAAGATCAATTACAGATAATGATTTAGTAACAATTCATCAACCAATTTTAGCAATTCCAGTTAATGTAATGGTTCAAGTATCTCTATATGAATTGTATAAACATTGGGGTATTAAATCAGATATTATGGTTGGTCATTCGTTTGGAGAAATCGCTTGCTCCTATTGCTCTGGTATGGTTGATTTTAAAACATTATGTTATTTAACATACCACAGATCAGTAGCTCAGAATAAAACAATTGGATCAGGTAAAATGTTATCAATTAATATTGGTGCTAAAGAATACTTGGATTCTGATTCAACTAAATATCCATCGGTAGAAATCGCATGTTATAATAGTGAAACATCAATCGTTATTGCAGGTAATGAAGAATTATTAAATGAAATTTCAAAAGATTTAAAATCAAAAGATATTTTTACATCAATGTTACCATCATTATCAGCATTTCATACAACACACCAATCAGTTATTAAAGATGATATTTGCTCATTGAATTTTAAATCAACATTATCAAAAATAGCAGTATTTTCCACAGTCACATCAAATCAGTTTGGTATTAATAATAATAATAATAATCAATTTAATTCAAATTACCTTTTTCAAAATGTTATTCAACCAGTTAAATTTAGTGAAACAATATCAAATATATATAAATACATTGAATCAAACGATATGGGTAATGAAATTATATTTATTGAAATTGCACCACACCAAACTTTACAATATTATTTAAATCAAATGAAATCACAACAATCAGAATACTTTAATAATGGTGAAAAGATTTCAATCTATTCAGTATGTAATAAAAAGAAAAATGATTATAATGAATTTTTAAAAACAATTTCAACATTGTTTGTAAATGGATATAATAATATTAATTTTAAATCTCAAATTATTAATAATAATAATAATAATAATAATAATAATAATTTTAATTTACCATTATATCAATGGGATGATAATGAATATTATAAAATTCATCCAACATGGAAAAAAGCAAATAAAAATGGACCATCAATTAATCATCTTGGAAATCTAAATGATTCTTCAATTAAATCATTTAAAACCTATATTAATACAAGAAAACCACAATTCCAATGGTTAAAAGGTCATTCTTTAAAAGGAAAAGTTGTATTCCCTGGTATGGGTTATATTTCAAATTTACTCTCAGTTTATAATATGAACCAAGATATTACAATTAATGAAATTCAATTTAAAAGTGCATTTATTTTAGTCAATGGTGTCAATAACTGTTTAGAGACATCAATTATACCATTAACAAAGAATGAATTCAATATTAAATTTCATTTCAAAGATTTAAAAACAAATAAATGGGTATTATGTGCAAATGCAAACTATAGTTTATTTAAACATAATCAAAATAATGATAATAAATTTGATATTGAAAAATTAAAATCTAATTGTAATTATACAATAATTTCAAAAGATGAATTATATAATAATATTAGAGCGAAATGTAGATTAACCTTTAAAGGTTTATTTCAAGGTGTTAAAGAAGCTTTCATTGGTAATAGATGTTCATTAACAGTTTTATCATTAAATGAAATTGAAAACCAACAAGAGTTTAAACATTTATTAGAGAATAGAAACTTTAATTCATTATTCAATACAGCAATTTTAGATTCATGTTTACATGGTTCACTTCACTCAAATGAACAAGCTCAATTTTATTTTGACAAATGTGAAGGTTTTAAATATTATTCAAACAATATTAATTTAGCAACTTCAAAAATAGATGAATATAAAGAGATTTATGTTTATAATGAAACGAATCCCGTGATCAATTCAACACTTTTTGCAAGTTTAAAAATTATGTTACCAGATGGAACATTATTAATTGAAATTCAAAAAGTAGTTTTCAAATCATCAATAACAATTATTGATAGTACCTCAGTTATTCAACCATCACCAAAAGATTTACACACACCATATTATCAACCAAAAGATTCATTAATTAAACCACCACAATCATTTAAACATTTACATTGTATGAAAGAATTTACAAGTATGGAATCTGATAATATAGAAATGCTTAATATGTCAATTTATCATTTAATGTTTAGAGTTATCAATGCTAGATCTCCAACAAAAATCAATTTAGAATCCCTTGAAAATTTAACATTAGATCAATTTAAAGAGTTATTAAAAGACTGTGCAGCAAATATTCAACGTTCCAATCAATTTATATATGAATGTTTAAAACTATACCATACAAATTATTCAAATTATAAAATAAATGAACTTGAAGATTTTATAAAACAAAGTGAAGATTTTAATGGATATAATCAAATAATTTTTAAAGCAATTAAAATCTATGCAAAATTATTCCCATTACCAGATGACGATCCATTTACAGATACAATTCAATCATTGTTTAAAGATGATCAATTAGAAAGTGTATACTTCCATTCAAAACACCTTTATCCAGTAAACAATTTATTAAGTGAAATCGTTTTTCAATCAATTAAACCAATAATAAATCAAACATCAACATTTAGAATTTTAGAAATAGGAGCAGGTTATGGTTCAATCTCACAATTAATATTTGATAAACTCGAACAACTTTTAGCAGATAATTTCACATCATCAAGAATTGATATAGAATATACATTTACTGATATTTCAAATACTTTCTTATCAAAAGCAAAAGAGAGATATTCAAAATATAAAAGATTCAATATAATTTACAAATTATTAGATTTAGAACTTCCTTTAACAGAAGGTTTTCAAGATTTTAAACCAAAATATTATGATATAGTTGTTATGTCAATGGTTTTACATGTTGTAAAAGATATTAATTTCAGTACAAATGAAATATATAAAGTTTTAAAACAAAATGGTCAATTAATATTTGTAGAACCAACATATAAAAATTTATATATTGATACTATATTGGGTATATTCCCTCAAGTAAGTAGTTTTTTTAATATTTATTATTATCTTTTATTAAAATTATTTTTATTTTTATTTTTTAGTGGTGGTCATTTAATGATGATATTAGAACTGATAGATGTTGTCTTGAACCTTCAAAATGGTTTGAATTTTTAGAAACAATTAATTTTAAAGATACAATTATTTTAGGTCAAGATAATAAAGAAATCTTGAAAAATTTTGAAAATCCAATAATATTAGTACAAACTAGAAAACCATCACAACTTGAATTATCGATAAATAATTCACCATCAATCAAGCAATTTAAATCTTTTGAAAACATAATATTATATACTGATGATAATCAACAACGAAATGATTGTAGTGAAATTATCGATTTATTAAAATCATTTGAACTACCAATTAAAATAATTAACAAAATAAATCAATTTAAACAATTTATTAAATCACAATCTAATAAAAATAATAATACTATTAATAACAACTTAATAATATTTTTGAAATCAGTTAATCAATTAAATATTAATAATTATGAAGATATTACATTCGAATATGTTCAAATCAATCAAATTTTAGTAAAATTAGAACTTGAAGAAAATTATAAATTAATATTATTAACTAATAATTCTCAATCAAGTAATTATTTATCAATTCATTAATTGGTACATCAAGATATTTATTTGCAGATATAGTCTCATTGAAATTAGATATTATTTCAATTGATTTCGATACAGTTTCAATTAAGAACCATCAAAATGTTATATCAGTTATTAACCATTTATTAGATTCAAAAGATAATAGTGAAAGAGAATATTATATTATTAATAATGAAATTAATATTGAAAGATATAAAAATGAATCAAATATTAAACATCAATTAAAATCAAAAACCTTTCAAGAAAATAAAGATGAATTAATTGTACAATTAGACTCAAATTTAGAATATAGATTAAAATCAAAATCAAAACAAGAATTAAAATCAACTCATGTTGAAATACAAGTTAAAGCAATTGGAATTAATTATAAAGACTATGCAACTTACAGTGGTTTAATCGATTCAATCATAGAAATTGATAAAGATAAAGAAAAGGATGAAAATTATGACCCAAATTACCCAAGTATTGGTAATGATTTTAGTGGTATAATTACAAGAATTGGTAATGATGTTAGAAAGTTTAAAGTTGGTGATGAAGTATGTGGCTTAGCACCTAAAACATCTGCCTCACATATTATCATTGAAGAATTTCATCTTTGTAAGAAACCATCAAACATAAGTCATTCTGAAGCTGCATCATCAGTAACAGTTTACACAACATCATTTCAAAGTATTTATAGCATTGGTGATTTAAAGAAAAATGAAACCATATTAATTCATTCAGGTAGCGGTGGTATTGGTTTATCCGCATTGGAAATATTAAAATGGAAAAATCATCAAGGTTACATATTTGCGACTGTAGGCTCTGAAGAAAAAGTTAAATATTTAACAGATACCTATGGTTCATTCATAACTGGTATCTATTCATCCAGAGATAAGAACTATCAAGATCAAATAAAAGAGAAATTAAAATCATTAGGTTGCGATATCGATCATCAAGGAGTAGATCTAATATTGAATACATTATCAGTAGAATATATGGATTCAAATTTCAAATGTTAAAATCAAAAAGGTAGATGTATTGATCTTTCAATCACTCATTTAACTCCATTTGATTATATGGATTATAATAAATTCAAATTCAATGTTTCCTATGGTAATATTGAACTTGTTGTATTACCATCCAAAATTATTAAATATCATTTAAAAAAGATGCTCAAATCCTTTTCATCAGGTAGTTTAAGATTTATACCAATTGTAGAATTTTCAAATTTGAATATAAGAAATGCAGTCGAATACATTAATCAACGTAAACATATTGGTAAAATTGTAGTAAAGAATGATGTTGATTTTATAAATAAATTATTTATTGAACAACAACAACAACAACAACAAAACTCTGTTGAAAATAATGAAATTTTAATGAAAGATAAATATGATATTTCAAATTTAGAACTTGGTAAAAATATATTATTAACTGGTCAAACAGGTATTATTTTAACTATATTAAAATGGTTATATAAACATTCAAATAATTCAATTGAAAATATTATTATAATTTCTAAGTCAAAATTAAAATGGGAATTAGAATTATTTATAAATGAATCAACTAATAATAGAATCAAAATTCATTATAAACAAGCTGACGTTGGTAATAATAATGAATTAAATCAGTGCTTTGAAGAATTAAGATTACGACATTCAATTGAAGATATTAATTCAATTTTCCATTTTGCATTTATTAATGATATTAGTCAATTTGAAGATGTTAATATGAATCGTATGGATATCGCTCATCATGCTAAAGCAATTGGTTCACTTAATTTACATAACCAATCTATTGAACGTAAATGGAATATTAAAAAATTTGTATTGGCATCTTCGGCAACATCAGTATTTGGTGAAGAAAACCAATGTTGTTATATCAGTGCTTGTTCAGTTTTAGACTCCTTATCAAAGTATAGAAAATCAATTTGTCTTCCATCTTTATCAATTAACTTTGGTGGTGTAACATCAACTGGTTTCGTATCTCGTAGTGATGCTGTCGAAGCTAACCTTGAAAGTTCTATTATCAATTTAATTACACCACAATCATTAATTTCTTCATTGGATTTATTTATTCAAAATTCTCAAACCTTTTCAAACTATTGTCATTTCAATTTCCTATATGAAAATATAGAATCATATTCACTCAACAGAATGTTATTTAAATTTGACTATTTAATCAACCAACATTCTTCATTAGTTTCAAATAAAAGATTAGGTGGAATAAATGAAAATAATAATATTGGTGATTTATTAGTATCAAAAATTGGTGAACTTTTATCAATTGAACCATCAAAATTGAATTTAGATTAGTTGGTAAGTTCTGTATTTTTAATATATTTATTTATAATTTTTATTTTATTACTAATCTTTCTAAAAATTAATTAAAAATTAGATTATGGTTTAGATTCATTGGTTATCGTTCAACTTAAAAATTTTATTGATAAACAATTCCAACCTCATTTAATTTCAATTTTACAATTACAAAATAATAAAATCTCAAAAATAATTCAAATTATAATCAAAGGATATAATAATAATCAAATTAAAAAAATTTGAAATGAACAATCAAATGAAATACCAAGTGTAGTTCAAAACGAAAATGCAGAAAATAGATGATAACAAAGAAAACTAAAGAAGATAAAATGAAAAAAATGAAAATAAAAATGGGATAATAGACAAACAAAAAGAAAAATTATAAAGATATAAAAAAAGAATAACTAGCCAGAATTTCAAAATTTTTAGTTTTACTATTTAAAAATTTCTTTATTTCACAAAAGACCACCACCAATAAAGTAGAAAAAAATAATTTCTTCTTTATATAAATTTATTTTTTTTATTTTTTTTTATTTTTTTTATTTTTTTTTTTTTTATTAATACAAATAATACCAAATTATTATCATTGTATAAAAAAAAAAAAAAATTAAAAAAAAAAATAATCTTAATTGTAAAAATGTGGGTTTTTTTTTTTTTAATTTATTTATTTTTTAATTATTTAATTATCATTGTATTTCAAATTATTATCATTGTATTTCATACTAACTTTGTGTTTCATTTTTTCAAATTATAATTTTTTAAAAAATAAAATAATATTAATTAATTTAAAGAAAATGAATACCCAAAGTAATAATATAAATAACTTTAAGAATGTTAAAACAATAGAATTACAAATCAACAAAGATAAATTTTCTCTTCAAAGCCCATGGGAAGGTGAGTATTATTTGAAAATATATTTTCAGGAAATTAATAATTAAACTAATCTAATTATAAAAAATAATAAAAAAACAGTTAGCGATTTAATATCAAAAGAAGATTATAGTGAATTCATAAATTCAATTAATCAAATTCTTAATAATTTTAGTTTCCTTTACACTTCTATTTTCACATTTACATTGAGTTTTATATTTTTTGCAATGTTTAAATCTTCAATCTTTTTAGCATGGCTTTTAGAAGTTAATTTTTTAATTATTAGTATTTTCTTTTTTTATAAATATCATAAGTATAATTCATATTCAAGAGTATTTATTATTATTATTATTATTATTATTATTGATTTACTTAGTAATTATTATTAATACTAATATTATTTTAAAAATAAATAGTATACTTTAATTCAAGAAAAAATATTTCAATTTAATAAAACAAAAAGTATGTATGGTGTACCAATTCAATTTTGTTTATTATTAAGAAAAAAGGAAGAAATAAATCATTTTTCTGGAGAACATGATGATATCAGTTTAATACTTTCATATGATAATGATAAAAATGATGAAATTTATTCAATTGAAAATAATATTCAAGTTAATAATAACAATAATACTTTCATTGAAATAGATACGTGTAAAATCAACAATAACAATTGCGATATAAATGATAATAATATTATTAAAAATAATTCAATTACTATTGATATATCAAATAATAATAAAATTGGAGAATCTAAAGCTTAATAGAAAAAATAAAATAAATTATCTTCCAAAAATAAGTTATATTTTTAATTTAGTTTATTACAATTGTTTTTATTATTTTTTTTTATAAATATAGTTGATAGATAATTATGAACTTTTTCTTTTTTTTTTTTTTTTTTTTTTTTTCTGGTTCAAAAGAAAAAAAATCAAATACAATTTAATTTTCGGTCGGTGGTCTTGGTCTTCTTGTTGGTGGTTTTCTCTTTGAAGCAATATGTGGTCTACTAGCAGTAACGTGAGTTAATTCAGCAGAATCACTTTCTGGTGCATCTGATAATGAACCTGGTACACTTGGACCAGATGGTTTTTTAACAGGTGTTTTAGTTGGGGTTGAAGTGGTTGGAGTTGATCTTGGAGCAACAACAGGTTTTGATTTAAGTGGTGTAACATCTTTAGTTGGAGTGACTGGTTCTGGTTCTGGTTCTGGTGCTACTGGTTTTCTGATTGGTGGCGCACCTCCACCCATATTTCTAGCGATAGCCTCGGCGACAGCAGAGTTTGCTGATAATTTAGCACCAAATTTAGAGACTGGTTGAGTTGGTTTTGGTGTAGTTGAAACTGGTGGTGTAGTTGTAGTTGAAACTGGTGGTGGATTTGCAGGTTTAAGAGGAGCAGCAGCACCAGTTCTTGGGGCAGTGACAGGTGGAACATTGGTGGTTGGAGTTGGTTGTGGAGTGATCGGTGGTGAGGTTGGTTGTGGTGATCTTGTTGGTACAGGACTATCTGGAATTGGGGTGGCACCACTAGCTTCATTTTGAGCTTGAGATTCTTCCAATATTAAATCCTTGAAAACACTATCCAAGCCAATGGTAATTTTCTCGTAGGTATAATCAGAGGCAATATCCAAGGCACTAATGAAACACTCATGAGCACGAGAACTTAATTCAGCACCAGCACCTTTAACGAGGGTTGAATGAATTTGTTGTTCATCGACATCCTTTGAACCATATTGAATGGTTGTGGCCAGACGTTTAATGGTTGGACCATCCATAGATTGGAAAGTATTTTGCATACTCTCCAAGATTTGTTGAGTCATTTCATTCTTTTTAGCATTAATTACATCGTTAACAACTTGAACGAAATCCTTTAACTTTTGATTGAGTTCCATTTCCAAAGAGGCATGAATTGATTCCTTAATGAGATGAATGCCACCAATCACTTTTTCAGTACTTTCAGCATCTTTAACTATGAGAATGTTGTTTGGATCTGTTACTTTTCTACCGATACTTTTGATTTTATTTAAAAGTTTTTCAACTCCTTGTTGTTGGCCACTTGCCAAGAAGGAAAGATTAGTAGCACCAATACTATTACCACCATTACCTTCGAATGCACGAGTTGGTGATTGATTTCTATTGATACATGAATCGATTTCCTTCCAAATTTGTTGGAATTTTGGTTCACGATGACATTGAATAATATCATTCAAAGGTGTTGGCATATTCTTGAGGGTTAAATTTCTCTCTAAACCCACTTGAAAACCAGCGAAACCAATGGCAGTTGTTAAATTATCATCCCAAATCAAAGTATGTAAAGTTTTATTGGTTTGCAATGCTTTACCCAATCCAATGGCACCTTTTGGACCCATTTGGTGACCAGAAATATCCAATTCCAATAAACTTGAATTGGTTGCCAATGAATAAATCAATGAAAGAATATCGGCTTTCAAAGGTGATTTACTATTACCAACTGTCATATGAAGTGTTTCCAATGGACATTCAGACTCTAACAATGATATAACACTTTCAATTGCTGATGGTCTAGATTTGGTTTTAGATTGTTTAAAATTACCATTCAAAATTAATTTCTTTATTGTACTATTACCAACAAATCCATCACAAATTACTGATACACCTTCATCACCAAAATCATTTTCTGATACATCTAAATAAATAACATTTGATAATTTATCTGTTGCTAATGATGCTAACATTCTTGCACCTGCAATACCTAAATCATTATTCTTTTTTATTTATTATTATTATTATTATTATTATTATTATTATTATTATTAAAAAAATATAAAATTAATATTTTTAATATTTTTTTAATTTTCTATTTTACTACTATTAAAATTAAAACTTACTTTAAGATCTAATACAACATCTTGTAAATAAATATTTGAAGTAATTGCAACAACTAATTCCTTTAAATTTTCAACAGGTACTTTTGTACCAGATAAATTGAAATGTTTTAAAGTTGAAGAAGCACCAATGAATCTAACTAAATGTGGTACTTCTTTTTTGGTTAATTTATTATCAGAGATATCAATTGTTTTAAGTTCAGCACAACCAATTACCAATGCGCCTACAATTGTTTCCATTGATGGTGTTGTATTTGAAATGTTTAAAGTTTTCAATGTATTTGGACTTGCTAAAAAACTTGATAAACCAGCACTACCATCTGCTTCCATCTTATTACCTGATAAATTTAAATAAGATAATGTTGATGACATCTTTATATTCTTTTTCAATGCATTAGTTAATACTGAAATACCAGCTTTATTACAATTTGTATTTGAAACATCTAATGATGCAATACCTCTTAAACTTGACTAAAATAATAATAATAATTATAAATAATAATAATAAATATTAATATTAATATTTTTAATTAAAAAATAAAGTTTTTTTTTTTTTTTTTTTTCTCAAAAAAAAAATACATACAGCAACATAACTTGAAAAAGCTGTCATACCTTTATCTTCAATTTGATTATTTGAAATATCAATTGCAGTAAGTGCTAAATTTTTATTTGAAGACAAAGCTGTTGCAATAATTGGCATAGTATCATGTTTTAAACCAACATTATTTAAACTAAGATCTTCAACTGTTGAATTACATTTTAATACCTCTGCTAAATATCCAAATTGTTCTTTATTAAAAGTATAGCTTTTTTTTTTTTAACATATATTAATATTTTAAAAATAAAAATCATTTAAATAATTTTTAAAATTACAAAAACTTACTTATTAAAATTAAAACTCTTAAAATAATTATTATATTTTAAAGCACCTAATAAACATCTAATAGTATCACCAGCAGAAGTTGGTAATTCAATTTCACCAATATTAAAAGATCTAATATTTTTAGAGGAGATAATATTTGTCATATCCCAACAGATATCATCACGTGGTGGAACACCAAGATGATCACAAATCGATTGATAAGTTTCAACGAAACCACCACATGGTAAATCCTTTTGTTCAATTTCCACCAATCTTGAATCTTTAATATCGGTACATTTGAAAGTTGATTCCTCTGGACAACCAAAGAATTGATGATTAAAAGTAACACGAATTTGATTAATGATTTCATCGGTTTTATTTGTAATTAAACCATATGAGAATTGTTTATTATCAACTTTGGCAACGATGGTAAATTCATTTGAAGTTGATGATTTAATCTCTTGAATATCTAATAAATGTATATCTTTCTTTACTTTGTTTTGACTTGGTTTCAAAAAAAAAATACGATTTTTTGTAATTAAAATAATTCTTTTACTTGGTTTCTTATTTTTCTTTTTACTAATTTTATCTCCAATTGATAATAATAAACTTTCTTGATTCTTTTGTGTTAAAAGATTAGTAATAAATTCTAAAATTAAAAATAAAAAATTAGAATTTTAGTATTTTAATTATATATATAGATATAAAATTTAATATACAATTATTATGATTATCATACTTCTATCATTTGGTGATATTTCTTCTGACATTTTTTATTTTTTATTTTTTTTTATTTTTTTTTTTTGATGAATACTTGAAAAAAAAAATAAAAAAATGTGGTAAGTAATTACTTTTTTTTTTTTTTTTTTTTTTTTTAATATATAAATATATACAAATACAAATACACAAACAAATTTAATTGAATAAATTGTTTTGTACTAATAAATAATTAAATAAATAATAAATGAAATTGGGTGAACAAAAATTTTTAAAAATTAAATAAAAAAAAAAAAAAAAGATTTTTTTTTTAAAAAAAAAAAATTAATAAAAAAAAAAATAAAAAAAAAAAAATTAAAAAAAATTGTTTATGAGAACGAGTGGGGCAATAAATATCACAGATCTGAAATTGATTGTTTTTTATTTTTTTTATTTTTTATTTTTTTTTTTTTTGTTTTTTTTTTTATTTTTTTTTTTTTATTTTTCTTTCCAAACATAATTTGATTTTAAAATAAAATAATTTTTAAATAATTGTTACCCTTTCAATTAATTTTTTATTTTCCATAAATTCTTCTCTATTAATTTCTTGTATAATTGATGGTGATGGCAATGAAATATTTGAATTAAATTGTGGTGATAAATAATTATTAACATTATAATTAAAATTATTTGAAGGGAAAAGTTGTTGTTTTTTTTGACTACTATCATTATCATAATTATTATTATTATTATTACTATTACTATTATTATTTAATGGAAATACTTCTTCTTGATTTTTTAATTGTTTTTCTTGATCAACACTAGTGTTATCGATTTCAGAATTTTCATAACGATCAACATCAACATCATCATCATCATAATTATCATTATGATCATCATCACTATCATTAAAATCACCAACAAATAAATCATCATCTGATAGATTTCTTCCAGCACCATCATTTTCACAACTTGCACCACAATCACTAACATATGTAGCATCAGCATTACCATAAGCTTCTCTTTTTAATTGATCTAAAGTTACTCTTAATCTAATTTTTAAAGGATCAGACCAATCATAATTTGAAATTTTATTACATTTTAATATGAATTCTATTGATTTCTCTTTGTCCCTCTTTTGATAATAAATTTCACTCATTTCATATAATGAATATGGTATATAAAACTTTTCAGTGATATATTGTTGCATTTCTAAAACCTCTTCAAAACATTCCATCGATTGATCAATTAAATCAATACTTTTAAATATTGCACCTTTTAACATTAAATAAGATGCTCTATCATTTATTAAATTCTCTTGATTTATAATATTTTCTCTTTTTTTAATTAAATTTGAAATTGTAGATTTAAAAAATGATGTTGTTGAATTATTATTATTATTAATATTATTATTATTATTATTATTATTATTATTATTATTATTATTATTATTATTATTATTATTATTATTATTATTATTATTATTCATAAGCTCATTATTATTTATAATATTATTTAAATTAAATTGAAAAACATTTGATTTTTTAGCTAATAAATTTAAAAGATCAATAGTTTTTAAAGCTATAGACTTTTCCATTTTAGCCAAGTCTCTACGAATGTAAAGTATTTCAAATGCTGAGAAATTACCACCATTTAAAAGGTACCTTTGAGCTTGTCTTTGAATTACTGAATCAATTGAATTTGATTTCTTACAAAAATGTTTAATTATAGTTTGTAACATTAATTTACCTTTATCAAATTGATCATTCATAATATAACAACTTGCTAATTGTAAAGCACATAATGAACGAATTTGAAATTTATTCTCATCCTTAATTAACAATTCAAATATATCAATAGCTTTATTCCATTGCATTTTAATACAATAGCAACATGCTAATTCATATTTAAAAATCAATGGTTGTTTATCTTGTGGAGTTTGCTGCTGCTGATGATTATTATTATCATCATTATCATTATAATTATTATTTGAATAATTGTAAAATGAAATTGCAAATTCTAAACAACGTATACCTAAATCAATTTTATTTTGTTTTCTATAACAATGTGAACCAAATACTTGAAATAGTGAACTGTTTGGATACTTTTCTAAATTATTTTCAATTAATTGTTGAGCTTCATTCAATTGATGTACTGGATTATATAAACCTCTTGGTAGTATTAAATTATTAAATAAAATTAACATTGTTGCAAATTGTGATCTAATTCCACCACTATTTAAACAATCTCTTATATAAATTAATCCTTGTTCTCTATCACATTTAAATCCAACCAATTCAATTAATTTTAAATATTTTGAAGGTATAATAGATGTTGCATAATAGAAAAAACCAACACCGAATCTTAAACACTCTAATAAATCTTTCGAATATTTAAATGATGATGGTGATGGTGATGATGATGATTCTGATTGTTCTTCTTGTTTAATTTGTTTTAAAGTTTCTTCAAAAACTTTCCAACTTGATCTTAAATTTAGACAACCTTTAAATTTTTGGTCGCTTGAAATTTGTAAAATTGCTAACATGTATAATGAATCACCTAATATGATTTTACAATCTAGTATATGATTTTTAAAATCATTTTTTTGATTAACGATTTTAAATTGATAATTATAATTTTGTGGAATTTTGTTTTGTTCAAATTGTTTTATACACTTTTCTGATAATTCTTTAGTTTCTTTTAATTTTTTAATTGCCAATTCAGTTTCATTTTCATTTGCTGTTATAAATGATTTTAAAAATGATGTTTCTGCATTATGTAATGAATATCTAGGTGTGGTTTTTGAATGTTTTTCAAATATTTTTTCTGCTTCTTTAAAATTATTATTCCATAATAATTCCAATGCATTATTAATTTCATTTGGGAAAAATGACCTTTTTTTTTTTTTTTTTTTTTTTTTTTTATTTATTTCCTTTTTAAAAAAAAATCTATTTTTAAAATAAAAAAAATAAGTTAAAAAATAAATAAAAATAAATAAATAAATAAATTAATTAATTAATTAATTAATTAATTAATAATTAAATAAATAAATAAATAAATAATAAATATAATTAAATAAAAATTTTTGGAAAAAAAAAAAAAAAAAAAAAAAAAATTTATGTGCAGCAATTTTTAAAATAAAATAATACTTTTTGTTTTTTATTTTGAAACAAAGAAAAATAAATGGTTTTTTTGATAATCTTTTCTAAAAATAGAAATTTTGTAATTTATTTTTTGTATAAGAACCGTAAAAAAAATAAAAAGTTAAAAATAAAAATAAAATTAAAAAAAGTAAAAAAAAAGATAAAAGTAAAAAAAAATAGGTTACAAATTATTGAAAAAAAAAAAAATTGGATGTGGTGTGGTTTAGTATTTAAAATTGTTTTTACATTTTTATTGGGGAGAGGAGGGGGTTACTTGTTTTTTCTAAACATTTTTATAATTAATTATTTAGAGTTATTTTTTAAAAAAAAACTATTCAAAGTAAACAATTAATTAAATTAATTTTTTAAAAAACTCATTCCTCTTTATTTTCTTAAAAAAAAAAAAAAAAAAAAAAAAAAAAAAAATTTAAATCAATAAGATAATTTTATTTTATCCTTGAAGTAATAATAATAAAAACAAATGATTATTTTGCTCATTCCACTGATTAATTACCATTTAAATTAATTCTCTCAATAATTTTAATTTTAAAAAAAAAAAAAAAAAAAAAAAAAAGATCCAATTTATTTTTAATTTATTATTCATTTACACATGCATTGTAAAATAAAATTAAAAACAAGCGATACATTTTAATAAAAAAATGAGATAAAGAATGTATAATATTTTTGAGATATTTTTAAATCCAATTAATTTCTTTTTATTGAATCATTTTTTTTCTTTTTTTTTTTTTTTTCATATCCAAATGAGCCAAACACCGCATGATTATAATATTTTTTTTTTTTTTTTTTTTTTTTTTTTTTTCGGTCAGACACGATTTATAAATAAAAGTGGTGTTTTGTCCATTAACCCATTTTTAAATTGTTTATTTCATTTTTATAATTATATTTTAAATAAGTTGAGAAAAGATTACAATTTTTTTTTTAATTGTTGAGATTTAATTTACTAATGATTATTTAATTTTTTCAATAAACCAAAGATTTTTTTTTCTTTTTTTTCTTTTTTTTTCTTTTTTTTTTCTTTTTTACTTTGAAAAAAATATTAACATCATTTTTATTATAAATAATGTTTTTTAAAAACTTTTAATTACATTTTTTATTAATTTATATAATATATATAAATTTTTGGGATAAAAAAAAAAAAAAAAAAAAATATTTAATTGAAAACATTTTAATTTTTTTAAAATTTACATTTAAATATATAAAATATATATAAATATATATAGATATAACAATGGAAATTTTAACATTTATAATTTATTTAATTACATTTTTCATTCTTTTTGATTTCGTAAGTTGATTTTTTTTTAACATTTTCCACATTTTTTTTTTTTTTTTTCATAATCTTTTTTTTTAATAATCTTTTTTTTTCAATATTTTTCTTTATCATTTTTTTTAAACCACTAATTTAATAATAATTGATAAACAATTGTTTATTATTATTATAAAAAAAAAAAAGTATAAAAAAAATAAAAGATATAGTAAATCACCAAATAAAGAAGCAAATGGACCATGGTCACTTCCTATCATTGGTGGATTACATTTAATTGGTGATAGACCAAATAGATCATTCTCTGAATTGTCAAAGATTTATGGTGGGATTTATAAGATTTGGTTAGCTGAAAGAATGTTAATGATTGTTACAGACCCAGAGATAATTCAAGATATTTGGATTAAACAACACGATAAATTTGTAAATAGACCACACAATATTACAAGTCAAATATTTTCATTAAATCATAAATCTTTAGTATTTGGTGATGTTGATGAATGGAATAAAGTTAGACCAAAGATGACATGTCATTTCACTAAAATTAAATTAAATTCAACAAAGCCAAAACAAATTGTAAATGATCAATTAAAAAAAATGTTAAAAATAATGACAACACATTCATTAGATTCTAAACCAGTAAGTTTATTAAATTTTTTCCATAATATTATTAAAAAGTTTTATATGATTTATTATTTTTTTTTTTTTTTTTAATTTTTAGTTTAATCAATATGTTTATTTAAATACATATTCAATGAATATTATACTTGGGTTAATGTTATCAATTGAATTACCACATTCAAATAGTAATGATAAGGATGGACAATTTTCAAAGGTATTACATTCAATTGATGAAATATTTAAATCAATTGGAACAAATGGTCCAGAAGATATATTTCCAACATTATTACCATTTTTTAAGAATAGAATATCAACATTTACAAATCATTTAAATGTAATTAAAGATTTCATTAGATCAATTTATAAACAACAAATTAAAACATTTGATATTAATATTGAACCAAGAAATATTATGGATTGTTTAATTTCTGAATATTATGAAGATGATGACCAAGAGGATGAAGTTGCTAAACAAGAATTAATTATTCAATTATGTATTGATATGTTAGTTGCTGCAACTGATACATCTGCAAGTACATTGGAATGGTTTATGTTATTTATGATCAACAATCCAAATTTACAAGAAGATCTTTATGAAGAAGTTGTAAATGTAGTTGGTAAAGATTGTCCATATGTTACATTTGATGATGTACCAAAATTAGCTTTAATCAAAGCATGTTATTTTGAAATACTTAGAATTCGTCCAGTTACATCATTATCATTACCACGTGTTTCTATGGAAGATACAACCACTTTAAATGATATTTTCATTCCAAAAGATACAATTATCATTCAAAATATTTTCGGTATGGGTAATTCTGAAAAATTCGTTTCAAATCCAACTGTTTTCAATCCATCAAGATGGTTAGAATATAAAAAAATGAAAGATTTAAATCAGTTTGGTAATAGAGATGATAGTATTGATACTACCAATACTACTACTAATACCACTTTAAATGGTACCACTAGCAAATACTATAATGATTTGGAAAGAGTTTCAATCCCATTTGGTGTTGGTAAAAGAAGATGTATGGCACCGAGTATGGCTGATCATAATGTTTTAATTGCAATGGCAAATATTGTTTTAAATTTCACAATGAAATCAAGTGATCCAAAACAAATGCCACTCTCTGAAGAAGAACAATATGCAATCACTATTAAACCAAAATATCCATTCAAAGTATTATTTGAAAAAAGATCATAATCTATACTTAATAATAATAATTAAATTGTAACATACTATTTTCTTTTTTTTTTAAATAAAAATAAATAAAAATAAATAAAAAAAAAAAAAGATAAATGTATAGTTTTTTTTTATTTTTTTATTTATGCTTCAGGGTTACCAATTGGATGGGAAATTCTCTCATCTGAATATGTTACTCTAATTAATAGTCTTTCAACTGAAAAATGAGGTTTACCAGGTACAGCTTCTTGAACTCTCATTAAACAAAATTGTAATGGTACTGATATTGAATCCATTTTTATATTAAATAATCTAATTTTTTTTTCCATTAAACAAAGCTTGAAAAAAAAAAGATAGATATTATTATTTTAGCCATTATAAATTATTTTATATTATAGAAATAAAACCTACTCTTTTTCCATTAATATATTTATTAATACAACAATAAAAAATTCCACCAATAATAAAAATACCAACACTACCAACAACTGCCCATAATATTGAAATTCTTGAAATGAAAATTGGGAAAATAATACCAGCAATTAAAAAAACAACATTAAATAATAATAAAAAAAAGTAATTGAAAACTCTATTGAATGATTTCATAAATTTTGAAAATTCATTTTCATTAATTAAATGAGATATCTCCATTGGAGCAATCGTTGGAAATCCATGACCTTTCTTTGCACCACTACCACTTGGTCTTAAATCAATAATTTTAAATTTATCTAAAAATATAGTCGGATTACTATTTGCACATATTCCTGAATTTAATGCACTCTGTGGTAAAATATGATTACAACTAAAATTAATATTATTATTATTATTATTATTATTAATATTATTATTATTATTATTATTATTATTATTATTATTATTATTATTATTATTATTATTATTATTATTATTATTATTATTATTATTATTATTATTATTAATATTATTATTATTATTATTATTATTATTATTATTATTATTATTATTAATATTTGTTGGTGTATCTTTATTGGTACAATGTTTGATTATTGGTATTGGTTCATTAAAATAAATGTTTAATGTTTCATTTTTTAAATCACAATTTTCCGAATTGGGTAGGTCTGTTTGAATGTTGCTATTATTGATAGTCATTTTGTTTAATATGATACAGAGATAATTTACATAGATATAAATTATTTATTTTATAATTGGATATTTATTTATTTAAAATTTGTAATTAAAATTTAAAAGGAAAGTGTTAAAGGTTTAATTTTAAAAAAAAAAAAATAAAGAAAAATAAAATAAAATAAAATAAAGTAAAAAATAAAATAAAATTATAGTTTTGGGGTTTGGACAGTGTTTGGTGTGTGTTTGTTTTTTTGTTTTTAGATATAAATAAATAACCCCATATTTTCAGTTTGAAGTCAATTTATAGTAATTGTAAAAACAATATTTTAACTTGGGGGTTAATTAATTATTTTTTTATTTTTTTTTATTTTTTAAAATGATAAATGGGGTTATTATTATTTGTAAAATGGTAATGATAAATCAAACATTATTTTACCACCATTTTAAAATTGGTAATATTCTCACCCAAAAATGTGATATTTAGATAGAACAGTTGTGTTTTTTTAAAATAAAAAAATAAAAAAAAAAAAAAAATTGTTTTGGTTAGAAAAAAAAAAAAAAAACTTATTTTTTGATAGGATATTGTAAATTATTTGAAAAATAAGTTATAAAATATTAAATATTAAAAATGGTTTTAATTTTACCAGCAAGAAGTATGAATTAGTTTAAACTTTTTTATTTTTTTTTTTTAATTTGAATTTGAATAATTAAAATTATACCCTTTTTTTTTTTTTTTTTTTTTTTTTTTTTTTTTTTTTTTTTTTTCAAAAAAAAAACACAAAATTTAGGAAAATTTTTATCAAGTTTAAAAGAAGATTGTAAAATAAATTCAATTAAATGTGAAGATGATTCTTTAGAACAAATTACAGTTGATTTATTTAGTGGTAACCAAAAAAGTGAGGCAGTATTATATTTTGAATGGAATAATTTAGGATTAATGAATAGAATTAATGAACAATATCAAACGGTTCATTCAATGAAATTAGCAATTGAAAATTTCTTTTTATCACATGGTGGTATTAGTAAAAATCATTCAAATAGTTCAATATTATTTTATAATTGGAATCAGTTGGTTCATAGTTTAACATTATTCTATGAGAATAAAGAATTTAAATGGATTAAACGTCAAGATAGTATTAATGATATTGGTATTGGTTACATTTTCAGTAAAACAATTGATGATTCTGAACCATTAATAACAAGATTACCTTACCTTTTCAATTCTATGGTATTAGATTCAAAAGATACAAAACATTCTGAAAAAGAAAATATGGAAAATTTACAATCATCTGAATCTGATAGAATTAGAGCAAAACAATAAAAATTTTAAAAAAAAAAGTAAATAATCATAAAAATATCTAAATTTAGAATTTATTTTTTTAAAAAAAAAAAATTAAAAAAAAAAATAATAAAAAATAACCAAATAAATTAGTTTTCTTAGAAATTATTTTTTTTTTTTTTTTTTTTTTTTTTTTTTTTTCCATTTTTTTTTTTTTTTTTTTTTTTTTTTTCATTTTTAGATTTTTCAAATTTGTAAACAAATAACGCCTTCATTTTATTTTTATCGATTTTTTGAAAACAATAATTAAATAATAAAAACAAAATAAAAATAAAATAAAAAAAAAACAACACACACTATTCATATAATAATTATGATATTATGAGTGGTTTAGGCTATTCGAAAGGAGGAGAAGGTAATAAAGATAAAGATAAAATGTCGCCAACAAACAAAAGGCCATTAAGCTCACCCTCATCATCTCAATCAAATTTAAAATCTTTAAAAACAAATAACAATAGTAGTAGCATAAATATTAATAGTAGTAATAATAAGAATAATAAAAATGTAAAAATAGCAGATGATGAAATCGAAGACATTGAAGAATGTGACGATAATTTCACATTTAGACCGAAATCTCAAAGTTTTATGTCATCATCAAATAAAAAACAAATCCATTTACCACTGTCACAGAATTCAATAAGGAGTATAAATAATAATAATAATAATAATAATAATAATAATAATAATAATAATAATAATAATAATAATAATAATAATAATAATAATAATAATAGTATTATTGGAAATAGTGGTAGAATTAAGTTTCAACCATCACCATCCTCTTCACCATCTTCTTCATCATCATCATCATCCTCATCCAAATTTAATAAACCATCATCACCTACATCTTCTTTTATTTTGACATCAGTTTCAACATCAACAAATCAAACAGTTAACATTATAAATAAAATTAATAGTCTCAAAGAGGATGAAGAAGATGAAGAAAAATTCTTTTGCATCTATGCTGACAAATGTACAGATAAATCAGATATTCATTTAAAAGAATACAAACATAATAAAAATAATATACCTAAACAACAGCAATCATCAAATAATAAAACATCACCAACTTCAAATAGAGGATTATCACTTCCGATAAACAATAATAATAATAATAGTAATAATAACTACAATAATAACAATAGTGTAATAAACACGAAACAAACAAAATCACCACCATCAACACCACATATTAAAGAAAAAACAGATAAAGAGTTGAAAAGAGGACTTAAAGAAAAAAAGGAAAAAGAAGAGGAAGAAAAAATAAAAAAAGAACAAGAACTAGCATTATTAAAAAAGGATGAAGAGGAATTATTATCATTCAATGCATTAGATGGGATTATTAAACTTACTCCAATACCTACTTTTCAAACACCACAACCACAATTACAACAACAACCACAATCACAACCACAACAACAACCTCAATCACAACCATCAAATTCACCAACATTAAAATCAACCTCAATATCAACCACTACATCTACATCTACAAATCTATCGCCACCATTTAAAAATAAACTAAAGAAAACCCAACAACAGCACCAAGTTTTAATAGAAGATGATATTTTTGATGATTCATTTTTTGCAGATATTGATATTGATGACACAGGTGACATCATTAACAACAATAACAATAACAATAACAATAACAATAACAATAACAATAACAATAACAATAATAACATTCCTAGAAGTAACTCATTTAATATAAAAACCTCAATGAGTAATATCAAAAGAAATAATACTAATAGTAATATTAATACCACCACTACAATCAGTAATAATAATAATAATAATAATAATAATAATAATAATAATAATAATAATAATAATAATAATAATAATAATAATAATAATAATAATAATAATAATAATAATATTAATAATAATAATAATAAAAATGATAATAGTGAAAATATTGATAATAGTGATAAAATGTTTGTTGATAAACATTTCCCTAGATCAGAATCTGATCTTGTTGTACATAAAAAAAGAATAGATATGGTTAAGATATGGTTACAAAGTAGATTTAAAGAACTTTCAACTAATCAACCAATTGTAAATATAAAAAAAAATAAAAAAAATAAAAAAAAATAAAAAAAAAGTTAAGGATATAGGTATTTTAGAATAAAAAGAGTTTTGGTTATTAATACATTTTTTTTTTTAAATATTATTAATTAATTAAAATAGGAACAAAAACTTTTATTTTTAACAGGACCAACTGGAGTTGGTAAATCATCATTAATTAGAGTATTATCAAAGAGTATGGAATTTGATATTGAAGAATGGATTAATCCATCGATTGTATTGACTAGGGATATGAATGATTCATTATCAACACCTTATAGTTCAACATTGGAAGAATTTAAGAAATGGTTAAAATTTAATGGTCAAGGATTCTCAATCTTTGGTAATGGTAACAATAATAATAAAAAGATATTGTTTGTTGAAGAATTTCCAAATGTAACATTAGATAATAGGATTGATTTCGTAGAGACATTTGAAAACTTTTTACATTCTAGTAGATACCCATTGATTTTCATTCTGTCTGACACTTTCTCTGGTAATAGTTCATTGTATCAATTGTTTCCATCGAGTTTCTTAAATAATAATCCACAAATTTTACATATAAACTTTAATCCCATTGCACCAACACAACTATTAAAAACTTTAGAAAAGATTACCTATTTAGAAGGTTACTCTCATTCAATCTCTTCAGTTCAATTAAAATCAATCGCTGATGAAAGTGCCGGTGATATTAGAGCTGCAATTCATTCTTTAGAATTTTACTGTGTTGGTAAAAATCATAAATTAATCAATAAATCAACAACAATACCAAAGAAAAAAAGAAATAGTGGTGGTAGTGGAGTTAATAAAAAACAAAAAGATGAAATTGAAGATATAGGAAATGATTCAAATCTTAATATTAATGGTGGTGGTGGTAGTGGCAGTAGTAGAGGAATAACAAGAAATAGAGATTCAATAATAACATTATTTCATTCAGTTGGTAAAATTTTATATAATAAGAGAATATCAGATTCAAATCCATATAAACCAGAATCAACATGGTATAAACAAAAGTATCATAGGCAATTACCAGAGAATGTTGTTGAAGAAGTTTTTGAAAATTCTCATATGGATTTCAATACTTTCTTACACTTTATTCATGAAAACTATTCATCATTTTATCAATCAATTGATGAAGTATCCGATTCATTGGATTACCTTTGTGATAGTGATGTTTATGATTCAAAGAAACTTCATTCAAACTCATCAATGTCTACCTATAATGATATGTTACCCAAATCATCAATATCGGTTGCATTAAGAGGTTTCACCTATTGTAAAACACAATCAACTCAAACTAGATTTTTCCATTTCATTAAGCCTAGAATTAATGATTCCTTTTATAAATCAACTCAATATAAACAACAAATCGATAATTGTATCTCAAATAGAATTCAACTTTCAAATGGTGGTTATTCAAATATTAACTCTTTCTCTCACATTCCTCAATCAATTTTACAAAAAAATTCATTATTACTTTATACTTTACCATTTATGCGTTTAATCAATCAATTTAATATACGTTCAAATAATAGGAATAATAATAATAATAATAATAACAATATTAATAATAGTAATAATGACATAATATCATCAATAATGAAATTTGATAACAAACTCTTAAATGATTTTTGTTATTTTAAGTCAAAATATGATTTAAATCAATATACCTTTTCAAAAGATAATCAAATCTCTGAAAATAATTTCACCTCATTGGATGAAGTGGATGAAAATACCGATTCAAAACAAGAATTAGATGATCAAATTAATAAAACTAATAATAATGATAATAATGATGTTGATCAAAATAGTGAAGATGATAATAAAAATAATAATAATAATAATAATAATAATAATAATAATAATAATAATAATAATAATAATAATAATAATGCACCTAGATTTAATTCAATATATGGAAACAATGAAGTTTTACTAATTGATGATATTGTAGATTAAGTAACATAAAATAAATAATATTTAAAGTTATCTTTTTATTTGTTTTTAATGTATTTTTTTTTTTTTTTTTTTTTTTTTTTTTTTTTTTTCGGGTAGATAATTTTATTACATTTGTGGACTTAAAAACTTAAACAATTATTTATTCAATTGTTGGTTGATTCATTTCTGCTTTGTATAATAAAAAAGATTGATAACTTAAAAGTAGTTTTAAATTTTTATTATTCTCTTTATAATTGTCATGTGATATAATATTAAATATATCTTCATACACAGATCTTATTTGAATTTCTATTTTAATTTCACCAAATTCAATATCAACATGATAAGCACGATATCCATATAAATCTGATTTTCTTTCTATTTCAATTCTAAAAAAAAAAAAAAAATATATATATATATTAATACTAACTATTATTATTATTATTATTATTTATTATTTCATAAATTATAAATTAATTAATTACATTTTAAAATAACCATTTAATTCCAATTCTTTTAATTTTTCAATAATAAAAGAAGTTTTATAATTTGGATTTATAATCATTGAAATACCACATTGATCAAAGATTTGAAACCAGTGCACTATTTTACCGGCAATATATGATCTTTTAATTTCTTTTCTTTTCATACTTTCAATTGTTTTTACTCTAGAATAAATTGGTTTATATAAATATTGGTTTGGAATTGATTTTTCCCAATAGATTAAAAATTTATTTAATTCAATTGGGAATTCTTTTCTTAATAATTCGGGATAATCAAAATAAAAAATTAAACCTTCAATATTTCCATTTTTTTCAATAATATTTGAGTATATGGGGTTTGAATAATTTTTACTATAAATTATATGTTGTTGATGTTGAGGTTGTTGTTGTTGCTTATTAAATGCTTTTGCATTACTAAAAATTTTATAATCCCCTTTATTGGTTAGAAAAAAAAAAAAAAAAAAAAAAACCAAGGTTTAATAATTTTTTAATATTTTTTTTAAATTATAAATATCTTCCAAAACATACCAATATATTAAAATGTAAAATAATATTCCTATTTTTAGAAAATAAAAAAATAAAATAATAAAGTAAATTATAATGAAAAAATAAAAAAAATTAAAAGTAAATAATAATTATATTAATATAGGATAATTTTTTTTTTTTTTTTTAAGAAAGTATGAAAATTCATTACCCGTAGAAAGTCTTGAAATATTCATTTTAATTTAAAATAAAATAAAATAAAAAAATTTTGACAGGGTCATATATTAAACTAAATTTCAAACCCCCAAAAAAAAAAAAAAAAAAAAAAAAAAAAAAAAAAAAAAAAAAAAAAAAAAAAAAAAAAAAAAAAAATTTTTTTTAAAAATAAAAAAAAAAAAAAATATTAAACTAAATCTCAAACACAAAAAAAAAATAATAAAAATAAAAAAAAAAATAAAAATAAAAAATAAAAATAATTAAAAAAAAAAAAATTAATAATAAAAAATAATTTATCGCTGTGTACAAATATTCATTGAAGATTGTTTAATCATTTTTAATCATAAAAACAAAAAAAATAAATAAAATAAAAATATCTGGTTTCAAAATAAATAAAATAAAATACAATAAAAAAAAAGATTTTTTTTTAAAAAAATAAAACAAAACTTGATGAGTAAATTTTATATTATTAAAGAATTTTTATTTTTATTTTTATTTTTATTTTTATTTTTATTTTTATTTTTATTAATTATTTTTTTTTAGATAAGGTTATATTAGGAAAATTATTTTATTTGTTTTCGTGCAACCTACAAAGTTTCCACCACGACAATAAAAAATAAAAAAAAATAAAAAATTTAATTTTAAAAATAAAAAAAAAATCAAATATTCACAAAATTCTGCGTCTTGTAATATTAAAAAAAAAAAAAAAAAAAAAAAATCAAGAAAAAAATTATTATTGTCAAGAATTTTTTTTTTTTCTTTCATTTATTTATAAAAATGCAATCTAAACAATTTGATGAAGTAGTAGTAGAGGTAAAACATGTATCAAAACGTAAGGTTTTTTTTTTTAAAAAAAAATAAAATTTGTAGTATTTTTTATTTTTTATTTATTATTTTTTATTTTTTATTTATTTTTACTTTTATAAAAGATTATAAGATTGCAGGTAGAGAAGATAGTGTTAAAGCATTGAATGATATACATTTAGCAGGTGATTCAGAGTTATTACCAATTAGAAGAGGAGAATTTGTAATGTTAAGAGGACCATCAGGTGGTGGTAAAACAAGTTTATTAAATTTATTAGGTACAATCGATAGAGCAACCGAAGGTGTTATAGAATTATTTTCAAATCCAATCAATGTAGATTCAACTGATGAATATTTAGCTAAATTAAGATTAGAGAAAATTGGTTTCGTTTTTCAAACTTTTAATTTATTAGCAACAATGTCTGCTTTTGAAAATGTAGAATTACCAATGATTATATTAGGAAAATTAAATGAAAAAGAAAGAAAAAAGAGAGCAATTGAATTATTAACTTGTATGTGTATTTTAATTTTTTTTTTTTTTTTAATTAAAATTTGTATTTATTAATCTTTTTTTATTATTTTTTTTTATTATTTTTTTTTTTTAGTGGTTGGTTTGCAAGATAGATTAGATCATTTACCTTCAGAATTATCAGGTGGTGAACAACAAAGAGTGTATGTAAATAAATATAATAATAATAATAATAATAATTTTTTTTTTTTTATTTCCAAATTAATTTTAATAATCTTTATTTTTTTTTTTAGAACAATTGCAAGAGCTCTTTCAAATGCACCAGAAATTTTATTATTAGATGTATGTATTTTTTAAAATATGATATTTTTGGTGGTTCTTTAAATTTGAAGTACTAAAGTAAAAAAAAAAAATAAAAAATAATAGGAACCAACAGGTGATTTAGATACAAAGAATACAGTTGAAGTTATGGATTTATTATTAGATTTAAATTTAAAGTTAAAGACAACTTGTATTATGGTTACTCACAATCCCGATATTGAATGTTATGCTGATAGAATTTTGTATATTGCAGATGGTGTTTTTGAAAAACAAGTATTTAATACTGAACAAACAAGATTAGATTATGATGAATATATCGCTTATTTAAATTCTCAAGCTGGTCATTAATACAAATAATTATATAAAATAAATAAAAATAAAAATAAAAATAAAAATAAAATTTTAAAAAGAAAAGAAATAAATTATAATTATAATTTATTTATTCATTTTTAATATTAATTTGATTATCATTAAAGATATAATTTTGATCATTATTATTATTGTTATTTAATGGGTAAATAGGAGCGCTGGTTCCTTTTGGAACTGGACAAGCATATTTGGTAGCAATAAAAATTGTAAAATGACAATTCATTTCGTAGACTGCATAAACAACGAATTCATATCCACTATCACAATTTAATAAATATTCTGATGTGATTGGGTAATTTTCTGCACAAATTTGAGAAGTGTTATAGTAAAGAGCAATACCTTGGTTTTGTTGACCATTAATATTTGTATAGAATTCATAGGAACTTTCATTTTTATAGCCAATTGCTGCAGATCTCTCTCCATTAATATAATTGGTTATACATGATTGAGTTTCATTAGATTCATTAAGATTATCAATACAATAACTATTAGAAGAACATAAATTGAAATAATACTATTTAATTTTTATTATTATTATTATTATTATTGATATTAGTGAGACATTAGTATACTATTACATAATTATTAATTATTAAATATTATTTTTAACTACTTACCATGGTTAATGTATTATTATCCCAGTATTCAAAATTTGAAGAATCAAGTTGAGAAAGATCTACTACTAAGTGAGGTGTGTAATCGAAAATACATGTATCCATTGGATTTGGTGATGGGTTTGGTGTTGGAGTTGGTGATGGAGTTGGTGAAGGAGTACGGGTTGGTGAAGGAGTACGGGTTGGTGTTGGAGTACGGGTTGGTGAAGGAGTTGGTGATGGAGTTGGTGATGGAGTTGGAGTATAACCAACACAAGCACTTACAGTTTCAATGGTAAAGTAATAGGTACAATTTGAGAGATAAAAACTTGAAACTTCAAAACTAGTATTATAACTACAAACCATATCAAATACAATAGAATTACCTAAACCAGTTTCACAATCACCATTTCCAGAGTTGTATAATAACTCTAAACCTTGTTCTGATACTTGATATTGACCAGTGTTTGAATATGAGATTAAATATTCATATGGTGCAATCTTTTGACAAGCTTGAACATCACTATTAAATAAATTGGAACAATACTCATTTGGTGCACAGAAATTGAAATAATATTCAACACTTGTTTCGTTATCATAATAAACATAACCTGAATAATCGGAACTAAATAAAATTACAATTGTTAAAATAAATATTAAAAAAAAGAGAAATTTAAAAATAAAAAATTCATACATACGCAATTAATGGTGATAAATCAATTTCTTGTGATCCAAATTTAATTTGACATGATGATGGGATTGGGTTATTTGGTGTTGGAGAAGGGGTTGGGAAAGGAGTTGGAGTTGGTGATGGAGTTGGTGAAGGAGTTGGTGATGGAGTTGGTGAAGGAGTTGGTGATGGAGTTGGTGATGGAGTTGGGGTTTGAGTTGGTGATGGAGTTGGGGTTTGAGTTGGTGATGGAGTTGGTGAAGGAGTTGGTGATGGAGTTGGCGATAGAGTTGGGGTTTGAGTTGGTGAAGGGGTTGGTGAAGGAGTTGGTGATGGAGTTGGTGATGGAGTTGGTGATGGTGTTGGGGTTTGAGTTGGTGAAGGGGTTGGTAAATATGGACATGCTAAAGAAGAGTGAATAAGAAAATTATAAGTGCATGATGGATTTTCACTTAAACTTGTAACTAAAAACTCTTGTGATGGATCACAAACAAATAAAAAGGTATCACTACGATAAGAAGTACCTTCACAAACTAAGTTAGTGGTTGAGTTATAGTATAATAGAATTCCAGTACCATCATCACTTATTTTATAATTGCCATTTACAAAAGCACCTAATTCATAAGTGTATATTGATTTATGGTTTTCTTGATAAACCTGACAACTTTGAGGTCCAGAATAACCAATGATTTTCTCACAAATTAAAGAAACATTACAAAATGAAAAGTAATACTTTTAAAATAAAAAAAAATAATAATCATTAATACATTTACAACTTTTTAAAATTATTTTTTTAAAATATTGGTATTTACTTGATTACCATTATTATCATTGTATTGATAATCATTTTCGCTATTAAAAAAAAAAAAAAAAAAAAAAAAAAAAAAGTTAATTTATTATTTATTTTATTATATTATTTTATTTTATTTTATTTTAATTTTAATTTTTATATTTACATCATTAAAGGTGAAAGATTTATTAAAGAACCGCTACCAGTTGGGAAAATGCATGTTGTTAATGGGTCATTTTCCTTTAAACAAAAAGCATATTGAATTACTGATAATAATATAAAAACTAAAAATGATATTTGTTTTATATTCATTTTATTTTTTTTTTATAACTTAAAAATAATTAAAGGTAAATGAGAATATTTTAAAATATAACATTTTTGTTTTTTTAGTTATTCATAAAAAAAAAAAAAAAAAAAAAATTTTGACCAAAAGATAACCTGAATTTTTATTTTTCCGGGCCAGTATTTTTTTTTTTATTAAAACTCGCAACAAACACAAAAAAAAATCGCTAAACTTTTTTTTCTCAGCTTATTTTGATATGAAATCTTTGCCACCTCAGAGTTTTTAAAGCAACGGCCACGATATTTTAATTTTTTATTTTGTTTTTTACAAAAATGCTTATTTATTTATATTTTTTTTAAATAATAGTGTTTAAAAATTTCTTCTCATTGTTACTTTTTCTTTTGGTTCAATAATATTGTTAGTTGATTCCACAAAAATATCTTTAATTTTGTTTTTCATAATATTGATGTTTGGTTGATTACTATAATTGTTGGTTGTTGGTGTTTGTTGTGTTGTTGTTGTGCATAATTTATAGTCAGAGCAAAGTGTTTGTGGATTTTCACCATTAGAAATAGCACCAGCAATAATTGGAGCTGCTAATATCATAAAGAATTTACACTTTTTTTTTTTTTTTTTTTTTTTAAAAAAATAAAACAACAAAAGTTAAAATAAATAATAATAAAAAAAAAAAAAAATAATAATAATAATTAATTAATTATTATTATTTTTTTTTTTATCAATAATAAAATAAATAAAAATAAACATACCTCCATTGTAATATTTGATGGTACTAAAGTGCAAATATTTTTTAAATCTGTTTCTAATTGAGCTTTTGTTAAATTATCATTTTTTACAAGGAATTCGCCAAATGAAACAGCAAATTCACATAAATCACAGCCAACTTTTGGTGATGGAGCTGGTGAGTTAGTTGGAGTAGTGGTTTGTGCAAATGAAATTGAAATGCTACAAATAATTAAAATTAAAGCAATGATTAATTTATTCATTTTTGAAAAACGGTAAATAAAAAATAAAAAAAATAAAACAAAAAAGAAAAAATAGAAGCCAAAAAAAAAAAAAAAAAAAAAATAAATCAAAAAAAAAAAAAAAAAAAAAATCTAAAAAAAATATCTTTTAATCAATCTATTTAGAAAAAATAGGTTGGTAAAAATAAATTGGTCTTTAACTGGCTTTTTATTTTAGATTCGGTTATGTTTTAGGATATATAAGGGGATTATAGAAGTATTGTATATCATTAAAACTTTTAATGTTTTTTTAATTTTCGCTATATTTCTTAAGAAAACATCAAAGACATCGTAGCGAAGTGGTCTAACGCGTTTGACTTGAAATCAAATCTCCTAGGAGGCGCAGGTTCGAACCCTGCCGATGTCGATAATTTTCATGGAATTAAAATAAGTCAAGGGTTCGAATCTTGTTAAATTTCTTAGTTATGCAAAAATAAATTAAATACATGTTAAGAAATAAAGAGATATTTTTAACAAATAAAGAATTAATTATTGTTATGAAAATTGTAAAAATTAAAACTGATTTTTCCAAAAAACGAAAAATTGTTTTTTATATTTTAATACAATAATACTATATTTTAAAATAACAACTTTACATTTAAAAATTAATAAATTAACAATTGGTTATTTCCTTTATAAATTTTTTTTTTTTTTTTTTTTTTTTTAATATTGGATTAACAAGATTGATATATGTCCATCTGTGTTAATACGAGTTTTTATTTAATATTTATTTATAGGCTTATCATTTAAGCTGAAGGGTTATTTTAATCATATGAATTGATCAAAAGATATAATATTTGGGAGAGATGATTCTGGAATACAATAGTAATTAGCTGTTGTTTTTCTTAGCTTGATCGTTGAGGTGAGAAGGATCTTAGGATCTTTGAAATTATTATGGTCTTTTGCTGATAAGTTTTTCAGATCTTTTGCTTTTTTGATGTATTCTAGAGTGGCCAATTTGTGCCATTTCTTTAGAAGGGAGCTGTATGATAGTGATTCATTTGTTAAAGGATCTTCACTGTATATTTGATTGCAAATCCAAATCCAAATGTTGTGGAGGATAAGGGCCATTAGGTTTCTATATGCGAATGATCTGGTTAGATCATAGTCTATTGCTTTATAGTTCCATTCAAAGTATTCTTTATGGAATCTGTGATTGGCGTAATCTGCATTCACTTCTTGATCTTTTTTGGCTGTTGGTGATAATTTTGGAGTTATTCTATTAATGAAATTGTTATTTTGCCTAATTCTTGTATGGTGCCAGTTTTTACCTTTGCCTGTGGTAATAAAGATGAAATTTTTGAGTTTATTTATTTTTATGAATTGTTTTGTTTTCTTGCATGAGAAGAACAGGTGACCGTATGGGTCTTTGCTCATATCTTCTTTGCAGAGTGGGCATTGTTTGTTGTGAAGGTAGTTTATTGGAAGGCATCTGGCATGGAATCTAAACATTGTGTCTCTTGTTTTAGGGTCTTTTATCTTCAGTATGTTGTTGAAGAGTTGATTATAGCTGTAGCCTCTTAAGTTTAGAGATGATT
>NC_007092.3:1760243-1768390 GCF_000004695.1 Dictyostelium discoideum AX4
TAATGGTTCTTCCGTGTTGTTTGACTCTACTTTCTTATTTTTCTTTTGTGAGGAGTAGGTTTTGGTGGCCGTTCTGATGGTAAAGTTGGCGATTTCTGTATTGTGTTGGCCAGATTTCATTTGATCGCCTATTTTGCATTCTATTAGACCGAATACTAGGAGGTGGTCGGTGGAGTATATAGTATGGTATATTGCATAGGGTATTTCTTCTGCAAAGGCAGTTTTGATGAGGGCGTCCACTATTCCTGCCTTTTCTCTTGGAATTCTTACTCTTCCTGTGAGGACGTGGTAGTCTCTACTGGAGGTGATGAAGGTTCCCAATTTGCTTCTATCTCTAATGATATTTAGGAGAGATTGTTCGTTTTTAATCATCAGGTGGATCGTTTTTCTAGTTCCTTTGCCTATGTATATCTTGTCGATTGGGATATCGTAGTTTGAGAGTGTTTTTCTCATTTCTTCTAACCCCATGAGATCCATTTTGGGGAATTCGAGTGTAATTGGGTAGAATCCGTTGTTTTTCTCGTAGGTTGAGAGAGCAGTCATGTTCAATATGGTCTCGCAGTATTTGGAGATGTCAAACAAATAAAGAATTAATTATTGTTATGAAAATTGTAAAAATTAAAACTGATTTTTCCAAAAAACGAAAAATTGTTTTTTATATTTTAATACAATAATACTATATTTTAAAATAACAACTTTACATTTAAAAATTAATAAATTAACAATTGGTTATTTCCTTTATAAATTTTTTTTTTTTTTTTTTTTTTTTTAATATTGGATTAACAAGATTGATATATGTCCATCTGTGTTAATACGAGTTTTTATTTAATATTTATTTATAGGCTTATCATTTAAGCTGAAGGGTTATTTTAATCATATGAATTGATCAAAAGATATAATATTTGGGAGAGATGATTCTGGAATACAATAGTAATTAGCTGTTGTTTTTCTTAGCTTGATCGTTGAGGTGAGAAGGATCTTAGGATCTTTGAAATTATTATGGTCTTTTGCTGATAAGTTTTTCAGATCCCTTTATAAAGTAAAGATTCGAACCATTGACTTATTTTAATTCCAAAAAATATCGACATCGGCAGGGTTCGAACCTGCGCCTCCTAGGAGATTTGATTTCAAGTCAAACGCGTTAGACCACTTCGCTACGATGTCTTTGATGTTTTCTAATGAACAATAGTGAAAATTAAAGATTATTTATAAGTTTTTATAGCTAAAAATGAATGTATGTGAAGAATTTTACCAGAATTAAACTTTTGAATTCGAAATAATTTAGAAATGTATAAATTTAATGATATTATTATTCAATATAATTATTATAATTTTAAACCATTTTTTTAATATAAAATTCATATAAACTATGAACCTTTATAAAAGATAAACAATTACCATCTTTTATTAAAAAAAATAAATGTATTTTAATATTAATTCTAAAACTTATAATAGATTCATAATATATTATTTTATTAAAAAAACTAATTAGTTTGTTGTGATATTTTACAATAGAAATATTTATGAGACCATCTCATTTTAATAAAATTTTAATTAAATAATTCACACTTATTTCTCGTCAAATTATTGTTTTTTTGTCTGCAAATTATTTAAAAAAAAATAAAAAAAAAAAATATATTAATAAAAAAAATATTACCACACATATTTACACCCCCATACACATTGCTGTGTAACTTTAATGGGTGTCATTTCCGACGGTTTGAATTTTTGATTTTGATTTTATATTTATTTGCCTATCTAATAAAAATAATTAAATTTATATCAAATATAATAAATTTTTAATTTATTATATTTTATTATTTTAATTTTTAATTTAATTTTTTTTTTATTAAAAAAAGAAGGTATAAATTAAAAAAAAAAAATTACATATACATATACAAATACAAATACAAATACAAATACAAATACAAATATAAATATAAATAAATTAAAAAAAAAAAAAAAAAAAATGAAAATAATTAAATTTTCAATAATTTTTTTAATATTAATTATTAATATTATAAATTCAAAAGAATGTACAAAAAACCATGAATGTAATTTACCATATTCATATTGTGGTAATGGTTGGTTAATTGATGTAAGATCAATTGGGTTGGGCAGAGATGGTAAAATTTATTTCACTGCTAGAAATCAATTTGATACAAGTGATAATCAATTAGGACCATCATATTTAGTTAGTGTTGTTAAAGATTCTGCCGATAGAAATCCAGGTACAACCATTGTTTATAAGATTACTGATGAACAACCAAATGGACCAGTTTTCAATCGTGTTAATGGTATTGGTGGTGTTAATCAATTATCAAATGGTAAATTCTTAATTATTAAAGATATGTATCGTTATTTACCACTCTATGGTACAATTAATGAACAAACTAAAAAGTATACAACTGCCTTCAAACAAAACTTTGAAAATTCAATTTACATTGATGGTGATACAATGTATCGTTGTATTGATAATCGTTTAGAATCAGTTACACCAGTGCCATTATCATTAGATTCTCCAAGTGGTGCAGGTGAAACTAAATTACTTTATAATACAAACTATTGTCTTGGATTAGTTAAAGTTGGTACTAATTTAATTTTTACACAAAGAATTCAAATTGGTGATCAATCAATTATTGGATTTTATATTACAGTGGCAAATTGTAGTAATTGTAGTACTCCATCACCAATGTTTTCAGTAACTGATCCAGCAGTTTATAGTCTTGCAGCTGATAAAAATTATTTCTATTATTCAACTCGTAATGGTTTATTTAGAGTACCAATGAATGGTGATGTTAGTAAAAGAATGAAATTATCTGATAATCCAAATATTAAAGGTATCTTAAGAGATCAAACTTCCAGTGGAATTTATTATGCTAGTAGTTTTGGTAATGGTTCTTCAATTATTAGAATTGATGCTATAGATTTTAGAATTCAAACTCTCTATGACTATACTGGTGCTAGTAATCCTTCAACTTCAACTGGTACCTGCCAATGTCTTTCTGCATTCACTGGTGATAATTGTTCAAATTGCAATGGTACTGTAAATTGGGAATCTAATCCAATTACAAATTCAAATTATCCAGTTTGTCATCCATTCTTACCGGATGGTTCAGTTTCATATTGTAATCAAGATTGGCAATGTTCAAATAATCCATACAATTATTGTCTAGATAATTCATGTGTTTGTAGAAAAGGTTTCGGTGGTAATATTTGTCAATATTGTTCTTCAAATAATGTTACTTGGTCAAATGGTATTCCAACTTGTAATTTATATTACCATGGTTATACAACTTCTAATTAAAAAAAAAAAACTCATAATATATATATATTATTTAATCTTCAATTGATGATTAATTTATTTATTTTTTTATATACAAACAATATAATATAATAATAATAATAATAAAAATAAAAATATTTTTATTTTTCATTTATTCTAATACATAATATAATTAATTTATTTATTTATTTATATAAATTAAATTTTAAAATTTAATTTATTTAAAAGAGAATGAAGACCATTTATTATAACCATCATTCATTAAATAATTAATTAGATCATCTTCATTAATTGGGTTATAGGTATCATTTGAAAATTCAATTGTAAATGGTGAGTTCATATAAGCTGGAACAAAGAAATAAAATTCTAGAGTACCATTACGTTGATGGAATTCAATGTTTGGACTATCTTTTTTAAATACTGACATAATATCTGGATCGGAAGCAGCATCAACTTTGAAAGCATATAATAAAACATTTTGATACACTGTATAGTCACCAGATGAAAGAGTTTCTGTGAATGTTTCAGTTGTTTCACTATAACTTGTACTTGAGTAACTAAAACTTGTTGAAACTTCAAAACTTGTTTCACAGACTCCAATTGAACTACCAACACTTGCTTTAATTGAAGTTGATGTACTAAAGGTTGAAGAGAAACCAGTTTTCTTTGAGAATTCATATTGTTGAGTTCCGACAACAGATTGGGAAGAAATAAACTTTCTATAACAAGCAACAGGTTTAACTTGAACTGGTAATTTTAATGAACCAACTTTAAGGATTTCATTTACACAATCAGAGTTTGTTTCAATGAATACCATTGAATCTGGATTATTTTGAAGTTTTAAATGTTTATCAATTTGATAATTGGTTTTAACTGTTGAAGATTTGGGAATATTCCAAACTAAATCAGTAATTTGAGAATTAACAGATTCATCAACAGCATCAGTAATTTGTGGATTAACAGTTGTCATATTTTTTTTTAATTTTTATTTTAAGAATTTATTTATTTTAATTAATTTAATAAAAAAAAAAAAAAAAAAAATTTTATTTATAGTTTTTAAAAAAATAAATTAAAATTAAAAAAATAAATAAAAATAAATATTAAAATCTTTTAAGATTATTTTTTATTTTTATTAATTAAAATTAGTTGAAAATTTTTGTGTAGGTAGTTAAAAAAAAATTTTAATGGGTCCAAAAAAAAAAAAAAAAAAAAAAAAAAGAAATCGGACTAATCATGAGATTAGATCAGTAAAAAAAAAAAATTTTTATACCCCCCCCCCCCCCATTGCCAGTTTATTAATAGTTTTTTTTTTTTTTTTATATTTTTTTATTTTTAAACTTTTTAAAAAATTTATTTTTATTTTCACTTCATCTTTGAAAAAAAAGGTTAGTACTTTAACATTTTACAATCACCAATGAAAAAAATAACTGCAATACACAATTATTTATCTAACTGCTAATATCTTTAACAATTTTTTACAAATCAGTTTTAAAAATAAATAATTGGAAAAAAAAAAATAATAATAAAAAAATTTAAAAAAAAAAAAAAAAAAAAAAAATATATAATGAATGAAAAAAAAAAAAAAAATAAAGTATATTTTAAAATCAACATTAAATTAATAATAAATAAATAAATAAATAAATAAATTAAAAGTTATAATTTCAAAAAAAAAGCTAAAATAAAATGACAAAAGATAGTTTAAATGATCAATGTATTCAAAGTGATGATAATAATAATTGTAAGTTTTAGTTTTTTTTTTTTTTTTTTTTTTTTAACCCATTAAAATTTTTTTATTAATAATAAACCTATATAGACAGATTAGTTTCTCATAATAAAAGATATGAAGCATGTATGCAAGGTGATGGTAATTTTGTAATTTACTCATTAGTTAATAATTCAAGTGATAGTAGACGTGTAATCTATGCAACCAATACATGTCATAAAGGTAGTGGACCATACAAATTCTATTGTCAAGCTGATGGTAATATGGTTGTATATTCAAAAGATAATCACCCATCTTGGAGCTCAAACACTTGTAATAAACATACTCATAGACCAGGTCCATACCATTGTAGATTATATGATAGTGGTTCCCTCAAAGCTTATGATGGTAATAATAGCATTATGTGGTCATCTCCAATTGATTCTCAACTTGGTCATTGTTAAATTGAAAAAAATAATAATAAATAAATTTTAAATTATTTAAATAATTAATTTAATATTATTATAATTCTTTTATTTTATTTTATTTATTTTATTTCTTTATTAGAAACCTTTAGTATAATTGGAATTTCTTTTGAGAAATTAAATTTTCTTAAAGATATTTTCAAAACATAAGTGTTAGAAATATTTGGTAAAACTATTGTTGGTAATAAATTATCAGGTATTGAAAATGCGATTGTATTTTGATATTTTTGATTTGGATTAAAAAAGAAATCATTTGATTTATATTTTGTCATTGAAATAACACTACAATGTTGGCATTGAATATTATAATCATTATTAATATTATTATTATTATTAATATTATTATTATTAATAGTATTATTATTATTTATGGTACCATTATTAAGACTATCCAACAAATTTAATTGTGAACTATTAATATTTGGTGATAATATATTATTCGATGGTGATTTCTTTAATGAACCATTATTATTACTATTATTATTATTATTATTATTATTATTATTATTATTATTATTATTATTATTATTATTATTATTATTATTATTATTATTATTATTACTATCGCTACTATTATTATTATTATTAATTTCTTTTATATTAATTTCATCTAAATCATCATCCTGTAAATTATTATTACTATTACTACGTTGTAAATTTGTTGTCCAAGAGATTTGTTTATTAATTAATTGAATTTTCATTCCTTTAATGATTGAATTGGTTTGATTTAATATTGAAATATATAAAGAAACTGGTGAACCAATGATAAAACTTTGATTAAATAATAAACGAGATTTTAAAATAATATTTGAATGAATGTATTTATAGGTTGGTAATAATGATATTGATGATTGAGTTGGTAATAATGATAGACTACTTGGTGATTGCAATACTTGTTCTGAAAAATAATTATTAGATGATGCTGATAATAATGATGCTAAACTACCATTACTTGTTGATGTAGGTATCATTCCAACCAAATTACCATTACTACCTTTACTATTTTTAATAGTTTCTGTCCAATTATTAAATTTTCATTACCACTACCACCACTATTAATTTCATTACCACTACTACCATTACTACTATCATTACTATTATTACTACTGCTATTGCTATTATTTGTTATAGCACAACTATTACTACCAGTACCACCACCACCATTATTAATACCAAATGGATTTATAACAGTTAAAGGTACATATGTTTGAATACCTTTAATTAAAGAATCATCAGAATTAAATTTTGAATTTCTAAGTTCACCTAAACCAGAGAAAGCAATTCTATAGAATACTCCATTCTTTGGATCTTTATTCATATGAAAAGTTGTTGGACAATGGTGAGGTATTGGTATTCTAATGATAAATGTATGATTGTTTTTACCACATTCTTGATGTTCACAATTACCATTTGGAATGATAGTTGGTGGTTTTATATTTGATTCTATAACTTCTGGTAATGGTTCTAATACCGTATATTCATCACTTTCTTTATGTGATATATTTGAAAATGAATTTCTTAATCCCAATGTACAAATTGATGATAATGATTTATTTAATATATTTGATTGTCCTAAATATTGTGATGTTATTTTTGTTGTTATTATATTATTATTATTATTATTATTATTATTATTATTATTATTATTATTATTATTATTATTATTATTATTATTATTATTATTATTATTATTATTATTATTATTATTATTATTATTATTATTGTTAATATTATTATTGTTAAAATTATTATTATTATTATTATTATTTATTGGATATAAATAAAAATCTTGAGAGAGTAAATAATTTTTATTAAATAATTTAGTTTTTGGATTATGACTTGTTGAAACGCATTCAAATATTGCTTTTAGGTATTGTAATCTTTTAACTTTTACTTTTAAATGTATTTCAATGGTTTCACCTGCTATGAAAACTCTATTACCACCAACAAATGATATATCGAAATGATTGAAATCATTTTGTTCATCTTGATACCAATACCCTTTTTTATTAAAATTCTCTATAAAATTATTAAATTCGTTATTATTAATATTATTATTATTACTACCACCACTATTACTACTATTACTACTATTACTACTATTACTACTATTACTACTATTATTATTATTAACAATTAAAGTTGTATTAAAATTATTTATTGAAGGTTGTGGAGTTTGATATGGTGGTGATGATATATTGCTGCTGTTTGCACTTGATAAAAGAGATGGCGTAGATTGAGATGATGAGGATGATGGAGATGATTGTTGTTGTTGTTGCTGCTGTTGTTTTGGTATAATTAGATCATTTGGTTCAATGAAATTAGTGTTACTAAATAATTTTAGTGAAGAATGTGTAATAAATGGTGAGTCGAAAAATTTCTCATCTTCTTCACTAAAGATTATCATATTAGAACTATCCACTTTTCTCATAGTTTTATTTATTTTATTTAATTTTTTATTTTTTATTTTTTATTTTTTTATTTTAAATAACCAAAACCTTTATTTATTTATTTTTACTTTGTTTATTTTTTTTTTGTATTTAAAATTTTTTATTACTAAAATAAAAATGTGTGTAAATAAATATATTATTAAATAATATATATATATGGCTCTTTCTCTCTAGTTGTGTGTGTCTTGTGGAAAATATTAATTTTTTTTTTTTTTTTTTTTTTT
>NC_007092.3:1768490-1769421 GCF_000004695.1 Dictyostelium discoideum AX4
AAAAAAAAAAAACAAAAACAAAACAAAAACAAAAAAAAAAAAAACAAAAAAAAACAAAAAAATAAAATAAATAAATGTACCCAGAGGTATAATTAACCAGACATAAATTTTTTGTTGAGTTTTTTAATTTTGGAAAAAAAAATGGATATTTTAAAAAAAATTATTTTTATATTTTTTTTTTTTTTTTTTTTTTCGAAATCAAAAAACTCAATAAAAAAAAAAAGTGAAGTTCAATTATAATTAAACAAAAAAATTTAAAAAAAAGTAACTATGTTTTCAATAACCTTTACTAAATCTTATATTTTCTCTTTTAAAGTCAACCAAAACAAATTCTTTTTTTTTAAATTTATAAACACCATGTAAGAATAGATTTGCATATAAAAAAATAAATAAAATAAAATAAAATAAAATAAAATAAAGTAAAATAGATAAAATAATATAAAATTTCAAAAAGATAATAATTATTTTATCTTGATTTGGATCTTTTTTTATTTATTGTAACCCCAAATAAATACAAAAATATGACATTGAAAAAATTGAATTAATACCCCAAATTCCAAGATTTTGAATTTCTGGAAACCAATTTTAAATAAACTATTTATTTTTGTCAAACAAAATATTTTTTAACAAAACGTTTGTTGATTTTTTTAAAAAAAAAAAAAAAAAAAATAAAATAAAATAAAAATTTCAAATAAAAAAAAATAAAAAAAGTTTTTGGAAAAATCAAAATAAAATAAAAAAAAAAATAAAAAAAAAAAAAATGTAAAAAAATCTTTTTTTTTTTTTTTTTTTCTAAAGTATTACCTAACCTATTTATTTATTTTTTATTTATTTTTTATTTTATTCTTTTTCTTTTTTTTTTTTTTTATTTATTTTGTAATATTATAAGAAACAAAAGTTTAAAATAATAAAGAATTCTTTATTATTTTCA
>NC_007092.3:1769521-1777290 GCF_000004695.1 Dictyostelium discoideum AX4
AAAGAGAAGGTATTGAACGTATTGATTCATTAATTAAACAAATTGATCAATTATTAAAACAACATAGTGGAACACTAGCAGAAGAGAAACAAACAAGAAACAAGTTAACACAATGGATTCGTGATAATATCGGACCTGATTTATCAGTGATTGACCAACATATTGAAGATAAACATATAGTTGGAGTAGAGGATAAATTGAAACAACTCTACCAAATTATGGATAAAAAAATCAGAGAATCTGAAGAAAACAATGAGCGTAGATCAAGCTCATTGAATGAATTTATGAAATTAAATCAAGAGGCATCGAAATCGACATCCAACAATCTCAATGATCTAATTCAATCGAATCATCAATTGTATATGAATAAATTTAGAGATGTTTCAAGTGAAATCGATGAAAAGGTTAGTTTAACCGACCAAAGATTAAAATCCACTGAAATGTCATTGGATAAGAAATTCTCACAATCTATAAACTCATTAGACCAACGTATTCGTTCAAGTGAGAATATAATTGAACAAAAGATCATATCGAATTACTCATCGTTGGAATCACAATTAAGCATCACAGAGAACAATCTCGACAAGAAGTTAACCTCATCAATGAGCACATTTGATCAAAGATTATCCAATATTAACAACCAATTAGATGGAAAGATCAATAATGGTAATCAACAAATCTCATCACGTTTAGATTCATCAGTTACAAAGTTATTACAAACCGTTGACCAATATTCAAAAGATATTAAATCCGAATTCAATTCAATCAATGAGAAAGAGCAACAACGTGTAACTCGTATATTCGATAAACTGGTGAACGATTTATCAAGTTCAACCCAAACATTTGATGAATCAATAAAGAAATTAAATGTACAATTCGAGCAATCCCTAAACAAAGAGAGAGATTCAATTCAAGAGAATACAATCTCAATGATCCAAGAACAATGGAAACTCAATTTCTTACCAACTGTCAATGGTTTATCATCCAATTACTCTAGAAATGAAGGTAAAAGAATCTCTGAAGATTTAACAATGTTAATTCAATCAGAGATCAACCAAATTCAATTCCAATTTGAAAGTAAATTAAGAAGTGAATTACAAAAATTAAAATTTGAATTAATTACCTTGATCAATCAAAAATCAGATTCAATTTATAATGAACAAAAAGAATATCAAAAACAAGAACGTCTTTTAAGAGAAGATGATAGAAAATATATAGAAACTTTAAAGATTTCAATTTTCTCATCATTAAAAGAGGCAAAGATTGAAAGAGATCAATTATCCAATCAAATCAATTCATTATTACAAGATAATAAAACCATTCAAATCAATGCTGAACAAGCTGAACAATTGGCAAGCACAAAGAATGATCAACTATTGAAAGCAAATGATGAATTGTTGGCACAATTGGAACAATCTAGAAAACAACGTTTATTTGAAATTCAAGAATCAGAGAATAGATTCAAACAAGATAGAGAACAATTAATCAATGATCATAAACAACAAGAGAAATTAGAACAACAAAAGAGAGATCTCGAAGAGACTAGAATCATTGAACAATTGAAACAAGAGTCGGAACAACGTAAAAAACAATATGAAGATCATTTGAAAGAAAGAGAATCAGAGAGAGAGAAAGAGGTTCAACAATTATTATTAAAACAAAAAGAAGCTGAACAATTAATTGAACAACAAAAACAAGATCAACAAAAGCTCAAACAAGAGAGAGAACTTGAAATTCGTAAACAACAACAATTGGAACACCAATTGGAAGAGGAGAGAAAACAAGAACAAAAGAAAAAGAAAGAATTGGATGATCAAGAATGGAAGAGAAAGGAACAACAATATCAATCTGATCTTCAATTGGAAAAAGAGAAACAATCTGCATTAGAGTTGGAACGTGAACGTGAAATTCAATCAATTCTTGAATCAGAGAAACAACGTCAACAACAAGTTGAACTTGAAATTCAACAAGAAAAAGAAAGAACCAAACAATTACAACAACAATGGGAACAAGAGAAATTGAAATTGGAAGAGGAAAGAAAAGAATTGGAAAATAAAAAATCATTGGAAATGGCTCAAAAGAAACAAGAACTATTAGAGTTAAATAAAAAGATTGAACAAGAACAACGTGATCTAGAAGAACGTATTCAAAAAGAACAAAAAGAAAAAGATCAAAGAGAAAAACAAGATCAATTGGCTCAAATGGAATTAGAAAGAGAAAGAGAAAGAGAAAAAGAAGAAAAAAAGAGAAAACAACAACAATTGGCTCAATTAGAAAAAGAAGAAAGAGAAAGAAATGAAAAACTTGAAAAAGATAGACAATTACAATTAGAACAAGAAATTGAAAAAGAAAGAAAATTAAAACAACAACAAAAAGAAAAAGAACAAAAAGAACAAAAAGAAAAAAGAGAACAAAGAGAAAAAGAAGAAAAAGAAGAAAAAGATAAAAAAGATAAAGAAGAAAAAGAAAAACAAGAATTAAAGAAAAAACAACAACAACAACAACAACAAAAAGAAAAAGAAAAACAAGAAAGAAAAGAAAAAGAAGAAAGAGAAGAAAGAGAAAAAGAAGAAAGAGAAGAAAGAGAAGAAAGAGAAGAAAAAGAAAGAGAATTAAAATTAAAACAACAAAAGAAACAAAAAGAAGAAAAAGAAAAAGAACTAAAATTAAAACAACAAAAAGAACAAGAAGAAAGAGAAGAAAAAGAAGAAAAATTAAGAGAAGAAAAAGAAAAACAAAGAAAACTTGAAATTCAACAAGAAAAAGAAAGACAACAAAAAGAAAAAGCTGAAAAATTAGAAAAAGAAAAATTAGAAAAAGAAAAAGAAACAAAGAAAACAAGAGGTGGTTCATTACCATCAGTTCCAGTCAAAAAACAACAACAAACTCAAAAAGATGATAGTGATGATTCATCTTCTGAAGATGAAAAACCAAAATCAGTTGTTGTTGCTTCAACTAAAAAACCAGAACCAATTGTTGAATCATCTAAACCATCATTTGTAAAGAAACAACAAAATAAACAACCAGAACCAGAACCAGAAGAAGTTAAACCAATTGTAAAGAAATCAATTCAACCAAAATCAGATTTACAAGAGAATCCAGATGTTGAATGTGATTTATCAAATCCAGAATTAAGACAAATTTGGTTAGATGTTAGAGATGATGAAACTAATACCAATTGGATGTTAATTGGTTATGGTGGTTATAAGAAAACTTTACAACCTTATGGATCAGGTTCAGGTGGTTTAAAGGAAATGTCAAAACATTTGAAAGAGGAGGTATTGTATGGTTATTTACGTGTTATCTATGGTGATTCCGATAGAAGTAAATTCATTTTCATCACCTATGTACCAGAATCATTAAGTGGTATCGCCAAAGCCAAAGCTAATATGCATAAACCTCATGTTGATAATTTCTTTAAATATAATCATACTCAATTCCAAGTGATGTCAATCGATGAAATCTCTGATGATATCATTCAAAATAGATTAAAACAAACTTCAGGTGCAAACTATGGTAAAGGTACCTCTCCAGATGATACAAGTAAAACTGAAAACTTTAAAGGTATCAAAGAGAATGCAAAAGTTTTCTATCAAGGTACTGAAAAGAAAGGTAATTTCAGTAAAGGTGGTGGTGGCGGTGAAACTATCTCTTACAATAAAGGTCCACTCTCTGTAACACCATTAAGTTTAACTGGTCGTGCTGGTATCACTGAAAAATATATTAAATCAGATGTTAAACAAACTAATAACAAAGATGATGAAGTATTTGTTCAAGCAAGAAAAGGTGCTAAATCTTCTTTAAATAAAGAAAAAGATAATCATAGTAATAATAACAACACCACAACACAATCATCATCATCATCATCGTCATCATCAGCTGATAGATCAAAATCACCATTAACAGTTGTTGTTAATGATGATAAATCTGAATCTGAAACTGAATCAACACCATCGATTCCATCAAAAGCAAATTTAAAACCAGTTTCAAAACGTTCAGCTACACCAACAAGTGATATAGATAGTACAAATAGTGAATCGGAATCAGTGGTTAAATCAACCACCAAAAAACCAAGTGCTGGTATAAACGCTGGTGGCAATGATAAACCAGTATCAACTGGACCTGATAGATGTTTATCATGTCAAAAACTTGTTTATCAAGCAGAGAAATTATCTGCTGATAATCGTATTTTCCATAAAAATTGTTTCAAATGTTCAAGTTGTGGTTGTCAAATGAAATTAGGTAACTATGCTAGTATGGATCAAATTTATTTCTGTAAAAATTGTTTCAAAAAGAAATTTAAAGAAAAAGGTAACTATTCTGAAGGTTTTGGTAAATTAAAACCACAACAACAATTTAATTTGAAAAAGAGTGGTAGTGGTGGTAGTTCCAATGCTGATACAGATGATTCTGAAGATGAATTTCATCAAAGAGAAAAAGAACAACAACAAAAAGAAAAGGATGAATTAAAGAAAAGACAAGAAAAACAATTAGAAAAAGAAAGACAACAAGAAAAACAACAACAATTAGAACAAAAAGAGAAAGATCAAAAAGAGAAAGATCAAAAAGAAAAAGAACAAAAAGAAAAGGAACAAAAAGAAAAGGAAAAAGCCAAAAAATTAAAACAACAAGAGCAAAAGGAAAAAGAAGAGAAAGAAGAAAAAGAAAGAGAACAAAGAGAAAAAGAACAAAAGGATAAAGAAAGAGAAAAGAAATTAGCTGAATTTGAAAAGCAACAAAAAGAGAAAAAACAACAACAACAGGTCGAAGAATTATCTTCAAAACCTGATGATGCTTCATCAACTTCAAAATCAAATATTGGTGCTGATGAGGATGGTTTCTTATCTGAATATCAAAAGAAAAAGGAACAAGTTTTAAAGGGAAAGCAATCAAATTCAAATAATCGTTCATCTCCTTCCTCAAAGAAATTCACATCATCTTTATTTGATATTACAACATCAACTGATGACGATGATTTGTTCAATTAATAATAATAATAATAATTATACATATTTTTTTAAAAAAAAAAAAAAAAAAAAAAAAAAAAAAAAAAAAAAAAGTTTTTTTCCAAAGAAAAATCATTTTATTAATAAAAAAAAAATTTTGTGTCATATATATTTATTGAAAAAAAAAAAAAAAAAAAAAACTGCCATAAAATAATAATCAAAAAAAAAAAAAAACATCAATTTTGAGATTATCTTAATAATCTGTCATGTTTTACAATAAAAAATTGATTATAAGAATGATCAAAAAAAACAAACAATCGTTTTTTTTTTTTTATTTTTTAAAAAATACCAAAGCCCAAAAAAACAAAACAATTGTTTTTTTTTTATTTTTATTTTATTTTTTATTTTTTTATATTTTTTATTTTTTAATTTATTTATTTTATTTTTTTTTTATTTCCAAAATTTTTTTTTCCAGCCCGGAATGATTTTTCATAATAAAAATCATTTCGAATCCCATGGAGTACTCTTTTAATTAATTGGAACCTTGAAAAGCTTAAAATAATAAAATAATAATAAAAAATAGGGGTGATAAAACCAGTATTAAAAAAAAAAAAAAATTTAAAAAAATAACTTTACAAGAAAAAAAAAAAAATTAAAAATAAATTTATTTTTTTTTTTTTTATTTTTTGTTTTTTATAAAGTTACAAATTGTAAAAGAGGTAGAAAGAGAATGTCTTCATCAGTATTTAATTTATTATTTAATAATAATGAATATGTTAATTGTAATAAATTTAATTTAATTAAAGAATCAATTCAAAATGAAAAATTGGATTTGGAATCAAATCAAAACCAAAAACCAAAAATTTATCCATTAATAGAAATAAATGAATCAAATGATAGCTATATTATAGAAGTAGAAATACCAGGAATTCCAATTAACCAAATTAAAATTTCAATAAAAAATTTTATTTTAACCTTAAAAATTTTCAAAACCAATAATAATAATAATAATAATAATAATGATAATAATAATAATAATAATAATTCAAAAGAAAAATATAAAAATATTTTCTCTGATAGAAAATTTGGTGTATTTGAAAGAAATATTAATTTCCAAAAAGTAAAGGATAAAATTATTATTAGTAATATTACTTCAAATTTAGACAATGGTATTTTGACTTTAAAACTAAATAAAAAAAAAGGTTCACCAATTTAAAGTTTTTTATTTTTTTTAATTAAAGGTTAAATTCCCTTTGGGATATTAATTGTGGTCACAAGGTCTAATTTTGAAAAATTTATAAAATCACTGACTTTAATTTAATTTCCGATTCAATTAGTACTCAATCTCAAAAATTGGTCAAAGTATTATCAAAAAAAAAAAAAAAAAATATTAAATTTAAGAATCAGTTTTAAAAATAGTTTTTATTTTAGTAAACATACAAACAAGCAAACAAAAAAAACAAACAAACAAATAAACAACAAATAAATAAATAAAGACAGAAAAATATTTATTTTCCCTTTCACAAAAACTCATTGTTTTTTAATTTCCTGTTTTTTTTAATTTTTGTTTTTGTTGTATTTTTAGTTGCATTTTTAGTTGTATTTTTAGTTGCATTTTTTAGTTGTGTTTCGCGCACAGAAAACTGGAGTATAAATATGTAAAAAATTTGATTTTTTATATTGGGAAATAATAATCGATTTTAATCACAATTAAAAATAAAATATCATCTAAAGCAAGGGTAGGAAAGTCTGGTTAAATCCGTGTGACTTAAGATCTCATCCATTCGGTTCGCGAGTTCGAATCTCGCCTCTTGCAATGTTTTTATAGATAGATTGATACCACTGGGACAACCTTGAAAATGAATTCACAACACAAGAGATCCTAGAAGTAATAAAACAATTGAACCCACACAAATCTCCAGGCCCAGATGGAATTCCAAACTTATTCTACATAACACACAAAGAAAAACTAGCTCCAATACTGGCCTCAGCATTCAACGACACTCTAAGAAATCCTCATCTAATTAGCAAAAATTACAAAGAAGGCCTCATTATCACGATACCTAAAAAGGGAGATCCCGAACTAATCAAAAACAGAAGACCAATTACACTGGCTAACTGTATATATAAAATCCACTCAAAACTAATAAACAATAGAATAATCCCAATACTAACGAAAGTGATCAACCACAATCAAAAAGGTTTCGTACCAGGCAGATTCATTCTAGATAATATCATATCAATGAACGAATTAATCAACTATTGTAATGATAAAAAAATTAACGGAATAATTACACTATATGATTTCGAAAAAGCTTTTGACTCGATCTCACACGGTTCAATACTCAGATCACTACAACACATCAACATTCCAACCAATATAATCAACCTGATAATGAATCTACTCACCAAATCTGAGGCAAGAATTGAAATTAATGGTAGAACTACTATACCCTTTGAGATCAAAAGAGGAGTTAAACAAGGAGATCCACTATCACCCACCCTGTTCGTCCTTGTAATAGAGGCTTTAGCTAGAAAAATTTTACAAGATGACCGAATTACTGGCCTTCCTCTAAACAACAGCAACCACAGAGAGAAATTCCAAAGCTTTGCAGACGATTCGGCTTCAATGGTCCCAGACTCTCAACAACTTGAATTAGTACTACAACACTTCAATTCATTTTGCAAAGCCACTTCCTCAAAACTAAACATCGACAAATCTTCATCAATTCTTATAGGCAACCCAGACAATACCAACCAAAGAATTCCAATACTACAAATCCAGAAAGATACTTGGGATACTTCTTCACAGGCAAAGGGATA